>NW_010124423.1:36938-54468 GCF_000699245.1 Pterocles gutturalis
CCTGCTTTTGCCCTCGCCTCTGCCCTGCCTTCAGTCCTGAGAAATGTTGATCCTCCTTTCGAGCAGGGCAGTGAAGGGAAGGAGCAGCCTTCCTCTCTGCAGCAGAGCCAGGTCTCCCCAGTTCAAACACCAGATTACTTGACTCACTAAATTCAAAGAAGACAGAGGAAAATATTTCCCAGATTTCAGAAGGTGAAAGGCTCATCCTCCAAGGATGCCTAGCTGCTTTAGCTGTATAACACCCCTTTTCTACAGAACTCATACTTGACCCATATCTGTCACCATTCAGATCCATCACCAGGCTGCCAAGTACCCAGGCAGGATTAGATCTGAGTACCTGCAGAACTACAGCATGGGCTGCCCCTCTCTGCTTTTTTGGCTCTCCAATAATCACACAATTCAAAGTTCCCCTGCAAGTTCAAGAGGAACATACGTTCTTGCAAAAGAAGCAGCAGCACAGAGCGGGGTTATCTTTGGGAGGGGGTTAGAAATGCTGCTTTGCTAGAATGAAAATCTTCTATTTAAGAAAGCACAAGCCAGGCTGCAAACCTGCAGAAGGTATCTTTTTTTTCTGAAACCAAGACACTTGGGGTCTACGCTGGGCTGCCAGCACTGCCCAGAATTCCTTCAAGGCTGACAGAGTCTGCAGAGTTTGCCACTGGCCCTGAACTATCTTTTGAGCGGAGTGGGAAAAGGTCAGATCTGTTTAGCAGTGGAGCTAAAACACCCGTGAATTCAGCCTTAGGGTGGATTCAGCCTCAGGTGCCAGTGCAGGAGAGCTGTGAGGCTTGTGGCAGGGCTGGGGGCTGGTTCCTGCCAGCTCTGGTCCAGCTGAGGGACTGTGATGGCTTGGTGGTTTGGCATAGTGCGGAGGGTCCCGTCAGCCAAAGAGCTTAGCTCTGCCTGGGGCTTTCCTCGGGGCCCCAAATCCTCCTTCTGTCTTGGGGGCTTTGTTCAAATTTGGAGGTCAGCCCAGAGCAGCTATGTACAGTTTCACTTTTGCCATCGGAGGATATCTGTGGTGCAGGAAGCTCTTACAATAACTCTGCAAACATGAATGAACATGTTTCCCTGTTAATGTCAAGCGAAAAATCCCGTATTTTTCTCTTCCTTAATGAGCAATTCTTGCCCTTCAGTGTCTCTGACCTGGAGCACAGGTCATTACTGGTGGGTGACAGTGCCGTAATCCCATTCTTATACTTGATTTATGAAGGCAGGACCTGGGGCTGCACAGGGTCAGGGCTCCGTTATGCCAGGCACTGTACGGGCTCCTAATGAGGGGAGAGGCTCTGGACCTCCGAGAGGATGGGCAAAAGGTGGGAGTGAAAATGAGGCTGAACCTGGAAGGGAGCTGATGTCAGCCCAGCTGCTGAATTTGTTGCCCCTATAAATACTCACAACTTTCCGGCAGCTCTGCTGTGGTTCTAGCTCTGGGGCCAGAAGAGCCTAGTGTTTTGCAGTTGTTTCACCTAATGGGTCAAGCAGTGATTACTGGATGCACAGACACAATAGTGGGTTTAAGTGACACATATGAACTTGATTATGGTTTGCAAGGGAGAGAGAACCACATTTTCTGCTGTGCATCAGGCATCATTCAGGGGATGCTTTATTCTAGTTTCTCAGGTTGGGAGTGCCTGTGTGAAGATAACCACAGTGATGCACGGAGCCAAAGGATGGACAGGTCCAGCAATTAAATGGAAAAAGCTGCTTAATAAATTAAAAAAAAATTATGGCTTTATTAATGAGCTCAGATGCTGATGAGCTCTGCGTGGTGCCCCAAAGTTTAACACCGGCTGCCTCTTACAGCACTCATGTGGACAGGAAACTGGGGCTGACGGCAGAGCATGGCTCTCACGTTTAATGGGATCTCCCTCCTCTCTAAGAGGAATGACATGAAGCAAATGGACCGTCCAGTGTTGGCTGCAGCTTGTGTGTGGTCTGTGAGCACAACGATGTGTGGATCCCATAAGGACTCAAGGGGTGGTTTCTGCAAAGCATTCAGTGGAGATGAGACCAGCCATGCTGAGTGTCGGTGGGGAGCAGCACCTCAGCTGCCTCCTGCCATGCAGGAGCTGTCAGGAGAACATCAGTCTGCAATTATTTCTTGGTAAACTGGGAGGACTGCAGTGCAGAGAAGGAGATAGGGCTAACCACCCATCCCCACACAATTGCTCTTCCCAAGAACCATCCTAACCTGCACCCAATCCCTTTGGAAAATCCTCCCTGTCCGTTAACAGCAACAGAGTACAGAGGACCCATGCCAGACTTTTCTTTTCCTGACAAGCCTGCCTCACATCTCTGTTAGGTAGGTTCTGCCTACAGCAGCTACTTCAGCTGGACAAACCCTTTTCCAAGAACTTTTTTCTACACTTTCTTTCCCCATCCATCACCACCAGCAGAACTTGGGAGAACCTCGGGGTGACCATGCAGAAGCCTCTCTCCTCTCTACTCCAAAAAAGGACTAAATTTTGGGAAGGGGAGAGGGCAGTGGGAGGAAGGAAGAACACATCCTCTTTCACTGCGCGATGTGTATGTGTTTTTCACTCGCTTCCTTATTCTAAGCTCTCCCACTTTACTCCTTTTCCCACTCCTTAATAATTCCAATAAATGTCAGTTCCAATCTCACTTAATGAAATGTACACCTATTAAATGAATGAAGTGGAAAAACGGCCCACCCTGACTCCCTGCCTTGAAACTCAGCTGCAACACAATGCTTTTTACCATGCAATCAGCTTATTTTTAGCAGGTCCCCAGGAAATTTCCAGCAAAATAAATAAAAGAAAAAAAACTTGAAAAATCCTATGGGATTCCCAGCTTGCTTCAAGGAGAACCCTGAGATGTTATTCAATCCTTGGAGCCATGTGTTTCACGTGCGATTCCAAACACTAACCAAAGGCAACATAATGATAGGTATTTACAACATATCCATTATCTTATCAGAGCTTCAGGTACAGCTGTAAATAGCCTGTTCCAGCTGGGCAATCTGCTGAGTTAAATGGGTTCTACTTTTAGCAGCAGGAACTGGAGAACATGTCCCATTTAAGCTCAGATTCACTTGCAGCCGATGGAAATTTAAACAGCAGACCTCAGAGGAGGTCCATGTTCCCAGAAACGTGGCTCCCCCCATCTAATGCAGAAGGCTGGGCTTGCAAAGATCGTGCCACTTGTACAGGCACTTTGTTGAGAGAGTCCTGTTAGTGGCTCACCAAGCGGAGAGGATTGCAGCTCCCTGGATGGGAGGTAAGTTTGCACAGTCAGCCAAAGACAAGAAGAATTTCAAGGGTGAGGGTAGAAAGAGAAGAGACCACATCGGAAGCTGTGAGAAGAAGAAAGGGAAGGGGCAGAGAACTGGTGGCTGGAGGAAGGAGGAAAACATGAAAAACAAGACCAGAGAAAGAGTAATTGTTAGGGGAAAACCTTTTCCACTCCTTCCCTGGGTATGACCAGTCTGAACGGGACACGGTGTTTCCACACCACGTACCAGGTGAGAATGGCTGGTCTTCCACTCCAGGACCTCTGGCGGCAACGTCTCTCTTGTATGGTGTCAGAAGGAAACAAATCTGTTAAACCTAGATCCAGTCTTTGGGCTTAAAAAGAGCCCGATGAAGAGTCAGAAGAATCGGGCTGCAAAGAGTCTGAGCTTGTCTAGAAGCAAAAGGTATTTCAAAGAAACAGAGGTAAGAAGGCTCTATCTCTGAGCCATGAGAAGCCGTCAGCCCATTCCAGCATGGCAGAGATCACTCTCTGGTCCTTCCGAAACATCCCAGAGGCAACTGTACAAGAGACCTCCTGTTAGAAGATGCTGTAGACCATTTTTATTGGCTTGCTGGCTAAATCTGAACCTCGCTCATTGATGGCTGTTTGGCAGCTGATCTGAGAGCGGGTGGTTCGTGATGACTGCCCATGAGGGGAGGTTACCGCTATGACTGGGCTTGAGTTGACAAGTAGCACCAGAGATTTGGGAATCTGGTAAAAACAGCACTTGGAAGTGTTAACAAGCAGTGAGGCAGTGCTAGTGAGTGTACTTAAAGATGCGTACCAGGGCACAAAACCCAGTGCCAGGGTAAACAGAAAGTAGAGAACAGATTAGTTTGCAATAAACGTGGAAGCAATTGCAACAGAAAACAATGAGTCCAACAAGGGAGATTTAGTTACAAACTTGCAATCAAAGCATCCCATTTAACAGAAGTATGCTGCTTTTGGCAAGTGGCAAAGACATACAAAACCAAAGTGCATTTATGCACACATGGTTGAGGGGACAAAGACTTGGAACGGATAGATTTGATGATGAGACAAAAACTGCAGTTCTGCAGGTTTCCATTTACGTGTGCCCAGTCAGGCTGGAGAGGAGGCTGCTTTGTGACATTGGGATGAGACGGACACCCTCGCATTCTGAAATGTAATTAAGACAAAATGGTAATGCATTCATATGTGGTCACACAGGACACAAAGGGTCCGTGTTGCCAAGCTACACGGGATGTTTACAGAAGGGCAGATGCTAATCGGGACACAGAAAGTGGAGGAAGCCTAAGTCACACCAGTATCTGGGTTGAATCAAAGTTTACAAATGCAGGTTCATCACTTGTTCATCGAACAGATGCGGCATCCCTTTTTTTTTCAAAGAGCTGGTGGGTGGCCTTTAATGCTTTGATATGGATTAGAACCAACATAAATATACTCACTGATGGGAATACCCAAGCGACTGACAAACCGTGTGCAAGAATTATCCTACAAGGACAGAGAGTTTGCCTTAATTTTAGGTATTCACTAAGTGAATGGACACCAGCTGGGCAAAGTGAAACCTGCAAAAACCAAACCAAACATCTCTCCCATCTGAGACGACCAGGGTAGTGTCAGAATTTGAGAAGACAAACTGGGTTGAAAATGGCCCGTAGCTGGAGGCAGTGGTCTAATGCCTAGCAAGTAGCTGAGGAAAGGGAGTGGCAGGAATCCTCAAGGAGAGACACAGGCAGAGCTGCTCCCCAGGAGGAGTAAGCATCTCATGAAGTAAGATTATTGTGCAAAGGGAGGAAGCAAAGACCTTTCTGGAAGGGGAAATGGGTCACCTTTGAAATGAAGGCATGTGGGAGGAAGGCATTTTAGGAGCACAGGTGCCACGGGAGGTGACCTTTTGCTGTTCATTTTGCTTCTTATGTAAGACAAAATGGCACGACTGTGGGGACAAATGGCTGTTGTACTGTGTGGCAATGTCACTGCAGCAGCCAGCGCCCGCTGCCCACAGCAGGCACTTGGGATTTGAGCTGGTGAATGAGCTGCATTGAGGACACCAGTTTTCCACGACTTAACAGGAGGTACAAAGCCGGATCTCTCCCACGATGGATATTCTGAGAGAGGGGTTTTTCCTCGCCAATGGCTTCCGTTGGTGGCTCGTGCCTCTAAGGTCAGCCGCAGAGCGGGGTGGGTGGTCAGACAGGGAAAACAAGCAAGCTGTCATATTTCACCTCCCTTGTCCCCTTCCTGGGGCTGACAGGGTCATTGCATGGTCTCAGCCCTCCAGTGTGGGGCCAACAGTAAGATTGTACCTGGAGAGAGGGTTTGAGGGGGCTCCTTGGGGGCTGCAGGGCTTAAAGAGGGGAGTGTGGGGCATGGGACCGTGTTGGGACCGTCCCTGAGCGAGGGTGTTTTGGGGGTGATGGTATGGCTTCCACCAAGGGGCAGGAGGACCTCTGGCTTCTCTCTGAGAGATGGAAGAAGGTCTGTGTGTGCCAGGTGTGTCAGGGAGAGGCACGAAGGTAATTCGCAAAGGGTGGCCAAGGCATGAAAAGGGAGCTGTGTGGCGAAGCCAGGATGACGTGTGCCTCAACAGCGGACGTCAGCACGTAGCACAGGCAGGTCCTTCACCGGGTAACACAGGGACCTCTTTTAAACACACGCAGACATGCACACACAGAAAGAACAATTTATGGTTGTGTCAGACGCACGTCTGCGTTTCTCATTAGAATTAATGAGGTAACGTCTCCCAGGCATTCTCAAACGGATGCTGCCCCGGGAGTGCGGGAAAGACCTCTATCACTTTGAAATAGCTACTTAGCAAAATCAATTGCAATTTTTACTTTCCATGACCATGCATCAAACTCACGCTAAGAGTATCGGCTACTCTTTAGACTTACATGCAACTGACCTTTCTTCAGACTCTTTTGTTACAATGATCAAGATTCAATGGCCAGGCTCAGGTTGGAAACACATATAATGTGATTTGTCTGGGAGAGGTACTGAACTGGTCCTCTTTAATCTCATTTATTAATTTAAATGGAGGTATGGACTTGATTGGTATTAATACATCTATCTTTTGTTTACAGAAGCAAAGAATGAGGGAAGATGTAGCACGAGAACGGTGTGCAACTGCTATCCCCAATGACTGCTGGCACCCTGGAACTGAACCCACGAGACCTCAATCTTCCTGTTCATCTGTTGTCTGCAAATAGCTCTGAAACTCCCACCTGACATGGGTGTCCTACTGCCTCCCCTCCTTTCCTTTAACCAGCAGCTGGCCCATGAAGAAAAGAGCAGCTTGTTTAACACAGCAAATCTCCAGTGCAGACCTTTAATGACTTAACCAAAATGAATAACTCTTCCATAGCAGCCAAAAAGTGTGATCAGTACAAATCTATGGACAAAATATTATTTCCAAGTTTTATTGAAAGGATTTTGGTTTTTCTTGCAGTGCCCTATGTTAAAGTTGCAGAGTTGATCACTCAGCTAGGAGATGCCAAGCGTGAGGAATGTCTCTGCTGTGTGCTCAAGAGACATGCTGCTGCGGCTCTCTGGTTACATGAGCACATTCTGTATTTTGGTGTGACCTCTGCCTCCTTCAGCACACAAGGCTGGCTGATCTGGGAAGAAATTGGGATGTGGAGAAGGAAACTTCTCTGAATTACCTGCCCTGGATGCCACCAACGTCACTGGTGCGGCTGTCACGGCAGGAGCAGCGAGGAGTGTCTGATAGGTGAGGCAGAAGGATGCTCTGCTCTCCTCCCTGCCTGGGCAGCAGTAGGGTCCACTCAGACCAGACTTTCTCTGTTTGTCACGCGCTGTGTGCTGTGTTTTTTCCTGTCGACAATATTTGTGGCAGTGCTGAGCACACACACCTGGAGGGGAAACCAGTGGGAGCTGCACGCTGAATATATAAAATGCTGTAAGCCTGCCAACAGCGTTGGGAAATTAAGCCCTGAGTGCTTTCATTGTGGCACCCACAATTAGTTAGAAACTTCTGGGAACTTTGATCTTTCTCTTTTATGATGGGGCAGCACCATCCTCTCTCTCTCCCATGCATGCGATGAAGAAACACGCACTGATTTTTTTGAAGCTCTCTGATTTGAGGGTAGGACCACGAGGAAATTCAGTAATGATGTTTACAGGGCTGCTGGTGGAAAACAGGCCTGCAGGACACGCACCGGGTAAGGAGGAAAAATAGCTGAGCTGAATAACCATGCATATGGTTAAAGCAGACAGAAGCCCTCTGGAAAAAGAGGATGTGTTCATGGAATTTAGTGCCATATGCTCAGGGTTGTGAATGTAGATTGCAGAGGCAACGTGAGGTCTGTAGACCCCAACTTTTGGCTGGTGGGCTTCGCTGGGTGCATGTTTGTTTGATGTAGCTGTTTGTATGCAAAACTCTAAGTGAAGGCAGGGTAGACTTCCAGTGCTGGAAAAACATTGCCTTTCCCACCAGCTGAACATCTTCTGCATATTTCCTCCCTATCTCACATGCTACATGATTTATTGTTGCTTAAATCACAGAACAAGTAAGTGGCTTCATCACAAAAGTCCCCAATCAAGATGCTCTGTTTGTATTTAATAATTGGTCCTAACCCTCCTCGTGCCTGCAGATTGGCTCGTTGGCTCCTTGCTGTTTTGCTCCTGCTGTCTCAACCGCTCTGTTTTACTGCAGGACAGAAATAGACTCTGAAGTTTATACTGACTTTTTCAATCCGTATATTTCAGGAAATGGAAGATACTAGTCTCTCTCTTTCTGCATATTTTCAAAGACAGCACAGAGCCTCTTCAACATGATATATCAGTAATTTCCTTTAAGCTGGAGAATTATCTTGCAATACATATCATCAGTATATTTGAGTTTCATTTTGTATCAAACAGTTTGATAAAACTAAACTGTATCTGCTTTCTGCAAGTGTCCTGGATTTTTTCCATTCCTATTGTAATTGTGACATCTACTTATTCTACATTATAAAAGAGGCAACAGAGAAATCTCTGCTACCCCCTGTAGACTGGATGTCACTGAACCTTGGCCTGCTTCTCCAAGCTTATGAAGAGTTTAATAGACACACAGGAGCCTACAGTCATTTCATTAATAACTCATAAAAATGCAATAATGCTTGAAAAAGAGAAGCATTTCCTGACTTCCTAACCCAAGTCAGTACAAATAAAATTGCTAGATAATAGGAAATGATGAAGAGCTAAAAGTGGTCCATCATCCCAACCTAAGTCAGCTGGTTCTTGTCCTGGCTCTGGCTCTTGCAGCACCAGAGGGTTTGTGTCCCTTTCTGTTGCCATTGCTTCTGTTCTTGTGGGAACAACTGGTCAAGTCCTTTGTACTCACCTGCCATCTGGCAAACCCATTCTTCCTCCTCCACTGGCTGGTGTTTTCCACAGTCTCTTCTTCAGCTCTTCTTCACCCTCCTCATCCAAAGATCTGCCTGTTACTTGATCTTGCTGCATACATCTGTAAATCTTGTGTTGTCTGTACAGCACCTTCCAGTGGCTCATGCCTGGGGAGATGCTGAGCTCAGCTCCCCTGGCCATGCTCATCCCTCAGCCCCGCTGTCTGCTTTGGGACAGGGCTTGCTCATCCTGCTCCCCAGAGATATCCCTCAGCACAGAGTTCCAGGTGGCTCTGGCCTATTCAGTTTAATGAAAGAATCAGCTCTCTTGTTTTCAGAGCCAGTGGGAGGGAGGAGGAAAGACGAGTGCGACAGTATTCTGGCGTTTTGTTCCCCTGCAGCTGAGTTTAAGAGAAGCCCTCAGGCCCTATTTGCAGAGTGGCAGACCTGTGCCTCGGCAGCAGCCCAGGACCCATGCCTGATTATTTCCTATTTGAATAAGTGCTCTGGCTTAAGGGTGTGGATGCTGGCAAGACATCTGGGGAAAGAGCTTGGATACATCAGCAGCCCAGATTCCCAGGGAGAAAAAGCGTGCGGACTGTTGTGTGGCAGAGCTGCAGGCTACAAAGACCGCTTGTGGATTTCAGTCCAAGGCAAACAGACCCTAAAAAGCATTCTGGCTGATGTGTCCACATTGCCAGGCCAGCCCTGTTGGAGCCAAAGAGGAGAAATCATGTCTCTGTTGTATTGTTACTGCCCTCACGATGGTACCCAGGCACCTCATGCCTTCAGAGGACTGCAGGCAGCACGGGCAATAAACTCTGCTTGCCCCAAGGATTGGATAATTTGCCTGTCAGCCAGCTCCTGCCAGCATCTTCCCATGGCTCTAGTTCCCCAAGCCACCCTCTCTCCAAGCTCTGCTCATACTAGGGCTCAAACCCTGTTAGACTGCCCACTGCCCCTCTCCTCGCTCCTGGGAGGAGGTGTTAGTGATGATGACCACGTGCCGTGGCTGGAAAGACTTGCCCGGCTGCACCGCAGCTCTAGCTCCTGGTGGTGAGTGCTGGGGACCAGTGCATGCCACGGAGAGCTATTGATCCGCTCAGCTGTTTCTGGGATGACCTGCACAAGTGCACACGCCATGGTCAGTAGAGATCACGCGACACCCTCTGGACTGAGACACCCTGCCAGAACAATGAAGCATACGAAGGTTAGTGACTTTCTCAAGCCAGCGGCTGGGAGATATCCAAGGAATGCAATGGGAATATGACTCTGCTGGGATGCTGCCAGCAACTGAGGATCACATGCCTACATGATGCTTAATATGCCATGCAATGCCTCTGGGCATCTGATGCCAAGCAAGACCTTCAACCTGGGGGTCGGATGCTGCACAGTGTGGAATTGGGAGCAGGGAGCTGGAGTGGGGCAAGCAGCCTCTAAGGGGCTGGGGCTAGCTGCCCTGGCCTCATCCGCTCCTCCTAATCCCCTCCCCAAGGGTTTCCTGCTGTGACTTGCCTGTGGGCTCCTCTGTGCACTGCAGCAAGGACCTCCATGGCGATATGGAGTCAGCTCTGGCCTTTGAACGTCACGCAGGACCGCTGGTGGCTGTGCCCAGAGACCACCAGGTCCTTTGCCTCAGGGTATTTCAAATGAGATTACGGATCTCCCGGGGAGGTAACATGACCATGGAGCTAGAGCTAAGTCACTGTGGGCAGGTATTGGAAGAAATCCTTCCAACTTGATACCTGCTTTGGGGATGAACTGGCTTGTTCTGTTTCCTTTTCCCCAACCCTCAAGAACAGAGTGTCTGGGCTATTATCAGCTTTTTTAAACTCATCTTACCCGAAGCTGACAGCACCCTCTTCCGTCCCTCCAGCGGCTCCTTTCATATCATCAAAAGGCAGTGGGTGTATTAGCGGGCAACAGTTTTGCTAAATCATGAGATTACCTCAACTTAAATGTATATTTCTAATGTTTGAAGCTCCAGAAGAAAATCTAATACTTTGAACCTAATGTGCCTCAATGCTTGGTATCAGCATCAGAATGAAGAAAATTCTTCCCTTCCAAACATATTTTTGAAATCTTGCAATTTCTGCCCATACTTATGTTTTTGAGGGCCTGAGCTGTGTTTTCAGATGTTTGTGGGTGGCAGGAGCATAGACTCCCAGGAAAGAAGTCTCAATAGACAGAGGACAACCTTCTCTGCTACGTGATTGTCCTGGAAAAGGCTCGTAACCACAGAACATCATTTAGTACAGGGTAAAAAGAGCAGTTGCTTCCTTTTGTTAGGCTGTGAGTGACAGGTTGTTCTTCTGACAGCCCAAAGACACTCAGGAGTATGAAACCGTACTCTCTAATAAATACAGAGACAGGAGGTACCCAGAGAAATGCCTCTAGTGGAAGCTTTTGGCCTGGTTGCCATACATTTTATTTTTTTTTAAGTAATGTCAAAGCATTAAAACACAATATGAGCCAAAAAGGATTTGTTAGCTCTCTTGGATCAGGGATCACTGCTCCCGACTGTGTTTATGCAGCTCTCAGCACCACGGGGTCCAAACTCCTACGGTTCCTTTCACAGCAATAATACTGATAAGAAACCCTGCCTAACGGGCTGAGAGTATAAAACCCAGGAAAGCTGGTGGCCATGGGAAAGATGTCGGTGGCAAAAACATGGCTGCAGTGAGGAAGAATTAAACCAGCAAGTTTTATAAGATCATAGGTGTGTGGTAGATGTCTTTTTAGATCTGTGGTGAGGAAAATCTGCAAAGGAGAGATTAATTACTGCAGAAAGAGTTAAATAAGCTCCGCCAGAGGCAACAGAGAAGGAGAAAACCGTGACAAAGTGGTGTTGTTAGCTTCGACAGTCAACATGTCATAAAAAGGGTGAAGTATTTGTAAAATTCTGAATGACAGAAGTCCACAAGGTGTGTCATTTTAAAATAGACACAAGAGCACAAACAGAGCCCTGCACAATGTTAACAGAGTTCACGGAAAGTAAATGGAGCAAAATCCCGTTGCACAATAGAAGGGTATCCAGAGTGCGCGGTCCTGTCAGCCTGCCAACAGTGTGAGATTTGGGTATGTTACAGACAAAGAAGCCGTGCCCTATAGACATTTTTACTGTGGATGCTGCCGCTATGTGGGTAGCCAGCTCTAAAATAAGGTAAGGACTGGGTGCAATTAAAGGAACAAAGGAAAATGGGCTTGACAAAACCCTTATTGTAATAGAGCACAGGCAAGTTTTCTCAGGTCCAGGGGGATTATTGCACTTGGTTGCAAAAGAACATCCATGCATTAATACCTAGAAAAACTCCACTGATTGTCCTGGCCGGACTGCGGGGTGAAACAGAGCTTAAGCAAGAGGGAGAAGTCAGAAAAACTCCGGAAATTGGGAAATTATGGAAATACAGTTTTCCCAAAGGAATAAAAAGAAAACTGAGCCTTAGCTTAAATCGGAGATAATTGAATGCAATAACATCGTGGCACTGTATCCCCACGGGGAAGCTCCTCTGAAGCCAACCCAGCAGGCAGATCCTCAGGCTGGGTACAGTTGCATTTGCTTCAGTGATGCGAGTGCTTCTCCGCATGGGGTCACAGTGAAGCTCTGGGAGGGACATGCCAGCTCACAGATCCCATCTGTGCAAAACTGGGTACCTCCTATTGCTAAAATTATAATCTGGCCGCTAGTGAACAAGCCCTGTGAATAAGCAAGTATTTGGTTATCTTCTTCAGGCTGTTCGCCCCTCGCATTTGGCAGGACCTGGTGCGTATTACTGCCGTCGTTTTGGATGCGCACTTTCTCCCTTTTGGCAAGTTTTGCTGTGAACTCAAGAGGAAAGCAGGAAAGCCATTCTGAGATTCTGCTTAAAAGATTTTTTTTAAAGGCCGGGACAAGCTGCTAGAGGGAAAATCTGTCAGAATGTTGATTTTAAGAAAATCGGTTGATGCCAAAATTCAGTGCAAGAGGACAGATGCTTTGATGCTGGTAAACCAATTCTTGGTCGTTAGATGGATGGAACTACAGGAATACAAAGCATTATTATTAAACAAAACACTGAGTTATTCAGAGGCGTAAAACAATGAATGACAAAGGGGGAGGTCTCAAACCTTCCTTGCAAGAGCACACCAGTGCATCACTGTGGTGGGAAAGCTGACGACCTTCCCAGCCAGGGGAAGGCTGATGCAGTTCACATGAGTGTTGCTGAGTTCTCAGGTTATTTATCCAAAATGTTGAATTTACAAGCCACTCTCCAATGAAAAGAATAGGACCCATGTGAGGCTCCTTAGCTGAGCAAACAAACAAAACAAAGAGGAAAGAAAAAGAAGAAAGAGACCAGCCCTCTGACTTCGTTCTCACTTTCTGCCTTCGGACATGTGCCGTGGTCTTTAAAAGGATGCACCAAACCTCTGTGCACCTCCGAGGTGTCCCTTGCATCTTCTGGGACTCCAACAAAGGTGAAATAGTGCCAGGAGCTGCCTTCATCCCTTCCATCTCCCCTCTTCTGCCTAAAGGCTCCCCTTTGTCCGCAGCAGGAGCAGGGAGCCTACGCCCGGATCCTCAGTGCAAACCCAGGAAAATCCACACACCCGTGTCACCCTCAGGTTTGGGAACTGGTGGGGTCTCATTTGTTTCACTGACACCTCACAACCCCCAGGAGGTTCCTGACAGGGTCCAGAGGACCTGTCGCCAGCAAGCACTTCCCAGCCTACACCAGAGGTAAATGGCGCTGCTTTGCTGGTTGCGCCGTGGTGTTCGCAGCCCAATTTACAAGCCCCTCCGAGCTATTAGTAGCACAGCCGATAAGCCAGGAAACATTACAGAAGCTGCCCCCTGCCTCTGTGATTTATGTTCCTTGCTAAATATAAAGCCCCCAAGGCTCGGCACATCAATATTTTGGAACGGAGCACATGGAAATATTTGATGGATTGGGGAGAACAGATCTCTGTGGCCAGTCGCTCACACTTGCCCTTTTGTGAGCGATATGTCTTGCCCTGCAGCAGACAGAGGAATTTGGGCACAACAGCTGGAGTTTCAGTATCTCCGCGTGCTTTATTTGTGAGGGAGCCTGGATCCGAGCCATCCAGGCACTGACCATCTGCAGATGCAAGTGTAACATCGGCGTTGCAGGAGCCTCTCTGAGCTCCGAGGGGCTGTGTGGAGCACATGCCTCCTGCCTCGGAACCCACACTCCGCACCTTTGGAGAGGGCACTGGGAAAGAAGTTGTGATACTGGGACTCCACACCTTCTCGTGGCTGTGCACTGGGATGGTGCCTGCTTAGCTGAAAGGCTGGTGCTCCGAGTGCGGGCTCTTTGGGCTGCATTTCTGTAAGAGTAGTAACAGTCACCACCCAAGCCCAATAATACCCAGTGTCCTTATAATAGTGTAAATCTGGGACACAGAAAGGCAAGATGTACCGGTTCAGAGAAAGGAAGAGTGGCCGGTGAATAACCGCCAGTGAGCAAAGGCTCCCTGGATTGCCCAGGGCAAGCAGAGCATTGTGTATACGCATTGTGTATATGCACTGTTTTGTATGCTATAGGCTTATATCCCCAGCTGCTGTAAATCATTTTAGCACTGCTGCAGTGGAGGGATTTTTTCCAGCTGAGAATCTGGCCTTGGGTGGAGCTATGCCAGATCTGCATCAGCCTAGATATGGATCTGACAAGCGACGTTTCAGATCTACCACAGAGTTATCCAATATTTTGGACCAATCTCTCAAAGCAGCGGTCGTTTTATCAGCCCACGGTATGTTGTTTTTGTCAGAGGAGGAATATAGGAGAGGAAAGGCACGTGGCATTTTTAGTGTATCAGGTCTATCTGTGTGGCAGATGTCCTCTGACCTGTCAGATGGTCAGGCTGAGCCACAGTTTAGGAGCCTCAGTGGAACAAAATAGACTGCACTGTGAAAAACACACAAAACCTCTCGAAATTAGGAAAAAAAAAAATCAAAACAGCAACCCTCTTTACAAACCCTTTCACAGCTCCCTTTTGTGCATTCTTTAGCATCCAACATTTATTTTGGAGTGGGGCAGAGAGGTGGATTGGCTGCTTGCCTGCCTTCTGGGGTGGAGAGCTTTGCATAAAAGGAAGGAGAAAGAGAACATCAAAACCAGATTGAGGGGAAAACAAAGTCACCTCTTTGCAGAGTGAGCTTACGGTTTTGTGCAAATTCAGGATATAATGGTTATTTTCCAGCTATTACTATTCTGAATTAAAAAAAACTGCTGAATAGCCTAGGGGAATGGCCACGACAGAGTAAGAATGCGTATTCTTGTTGTCATAGAAGGAAGATAGAGATTTAACATGAACTGGGAACTAAAAAGCGTGTGTAGCTAGTCCTGTTGTGTGTAAACCACTGGGTACTGGTTTCCTTGCATGGTTCTCCATAATACTGGTATGAGTCGTTGCTTCCCAACACACAGGTTCAAGCTAGCAATGCAAAGCTACTGTTCTAGCTGATTGAATTTCTCTGATAGATTTGATTCTGCAGCATACCAGAGTGTCTCTGAGATAAGGGTTGGTTCAGCCACTGCCCCAGCAGGGAAAAATCAGATTGCAGCCTGGAATGCCAGCCCTGGGAAGGGGGAGCCTCAGCAGAGCACTGGAGTGTAATAGTGTCTTTCTGGTCATCAAGCTTACCATTCAACAGCTAAGACAAGTGTTGCTTTCTCTAGCAGGAACACATGTACTTTGTGCACCACTAGACGTAAGACATAGGATGACTGTAGGACACCTCGTAATGTCCTGAAAATAGTCCTTTAGAAAAGCTAATGTAAAAAAGGACCAAAAGCCACAAGCACAAAGTACAATAAAGGCAAACTGGTATAAGCTGAGTAAAACTGCAGTAATGCTCAACCCTTCTCAAATCCCTGCAGTGTGCCTTCACTGGAAGAGCTCTTAGAGCCACTGGGTTGTTGAGTAGCAAGCTCAAGGCCAGACAATCAACTAGCAGAGCTTTAAACTTCCATATCAAATGCCCAGCTTCCTCCTACCATGCCTACAGCCTGCATTTTGGCCTGGGTGCTTGTTGCTCTACAGATTGAGGAAGCCTCCAATTTCCCTTTCCCAGACAGCAATCTGCCAGACAAAGCAGGTACAACTTTGTCTCAAAAGCATCAAATCATACTATGGGCAATGTCAAACTGTTGTGTTTACACGGCCATCTCTGCTTCTAGTTGCTATCACCAGATAAAAAAAATGCCTTCTTCAGAGCCATCATGGTGGAGTCACAATCCCTGGAGGTGTTCAAGAAACGTGTAGATGTGGTGCTTGGGGACGTGGGTTAGTGGGTTGGGGGGGGTTGGGTTGACGATCGGGCTTGATGATCCTTGAGGTCTTTTCCAACCTTAATGATTGTATGATTCTATGATTCTATGACATTGCTTGCCAGCTCATGAGAAACAGACAAGCGGTTATACTCTTATCCCTTCAATAAAACCTGCAGCAGAAGGAGACTTTCCGAAGCTAAGAACTGCAGAGCTTGTACGTATAGCATAGAGACACTCCTAGGTTTTTAAGGTCAGAAGGGGATCATAGAATCATAGAATGGTTTGGGTTGGAAAGGACCTTAAAGATCATCAAGTACAACCATCAACCCAACACCACCTAACTCACTAAACCATGTCCCCAAGCATGGGGAACGCCAAGGGTTCCAACCCCCCTGCCATGGGCAGGGACACCTCACTCATACCACAAGCTATAGAGCAACTTGAATTTGCACTTGCTTGGATTACAGAAGAGCATTTAGAAAACAGACAGCCTTGATTGAAAGATTGTCCATGGCAGAGAATGCATCACAACCCTCAGTGCATGGCCCCAGCACCTAGCCGACTGCTGCCTCGCTTCTAGTTTGCCTCTTTCTTTGCCAGACATAGGATCTCGCTTTGTCCTCACAGGCTTTTCAGTCTAGTGGATAATTGTCAAATTTATTTTCCCCTAAAGATGTCGATACAAACATCCCTTTCTTTTTTTGTGGAACTCACCAGAAGTGTCAACTCAGTGTCCAATTGTGGAATCTGTGTAGCTTAACTAGCTACCTGAAATTACACCTCTGCTCTGAGCCTGTTTTCTGGCCACCGTCTAGGCTTTGGAGAAGTATAGGCTTTTTTAGAGGGCAATTTGTCATGCCTAGCACATATGTCAGACTTCTCTGAGGATGGATGAGGCTTTATTATTATTGGAGTTATGTCTTCTTCCAGGCCATCAATAAAAATGTTAAATAGCAGAGAGTCTAGAGCTGATGTCTGGGGGAATTCTGCAGGAAACAGGTGAAAGCTCCCCCATTTAGTATGACACTTGAAAGCCTACCTATTAGTTGACTGTTAATCATTTCAAGGGTGCCTTGTATTACATATTTCCCTAGGAAAAATGTTGTGTGATACCAAGCCAAATGCGTCACAGAAGCTTGGGTAAATCACATCAACTCTTCCTTCCACTGACTGAGTCTGTAAATCTCCTAAATCTGAGATTACGGTCGAACCCGACACAGATTCGCTTCCTGGCCCTGTGCGTGAGCAATAAGGGAAGGTGCTCCTTTCAGGATGTGGCTTTCTGAGGGCTGACTATGCCACCTCTAGCTTTTGAAGAAAGACTAATGGTGTTCAAAATCTCTGTGCAAAGCAACCTCTGTGTACTTACATCTATTATAGATCCCTGGAAAGACAAACTGCGGCCTCAAGTCCACCACATGCTTCTGATTACAGAAGGCATCATTTTTAAGGAACAGGAATATCGTGGGCATCTGGTCCTTAGGGCCAAAGGTTGTTCAGCTACTGGATCTTCTTCTGAGAGGCCAACAAAGCCTCCTGAGACAGAGGCCCCAGAAGTCCAGTGAGTGTCCAACCAGGGAAGACTCAGTCAGGGACATTCACTATGACAAGCTTCTTTCTCCTACCCAATATATAGTATATTTGGTTTCTTCTTTCACAGAATCACAGAATCACAGA
>NW_010124424.1:0-1845 GCF_000699245.1 Pterocles gutturalis
CGGCTCTGGAGGGGGAGATGGATTCGCTCCTGCCGTCTTCTGTTTTCAGGCCAGAACATCTGCACAGTAACTGGGAAATCTGGGCTTTCTCCTGCTTCTCGGCCAGGTCCTGTCAGCCCTTTCCTCTTCCAAAAAGGGGTTTGGTGGCTGGGTTGGTTTATTTTTTCTTTTTCCCCTTTCCCTCCATTGCTTGTGCTGCGGAACCTGCTCCCTGCCGTGCATCCTGTCGGGGCTGTGCCTGGATTTTACTCCATCCAGGTGCTGCCAAGCAGGGGTGGTTTTGGGGGAACCCCCTGTCTCAGCCCCCCCAAGCAGCCAGCTAGGGACACCGACCCCTCTGGGAGCATGTTTTCCCGCAAGGCTGTCCCCAGAGTGGGTGACTGGTGGTACTAGGGGGAATGCAGTGGGGTCCCACTCTGCTTTTCCTTCGCTGATCCCACATCCTCGTGCTCCTGGGCCTGATCCTGTACCCCCAGAGCCCAGGCACTGCTTGCAGCATCCTTGGGACCATATAACCCCTTTGCTGCCCGTGGCTCCCTCCCAGGAGCTGGCACTGGGAGGCACGCAGGGCTGCGACAGGGTGGGGGCCACCCACGCCCCCCAGCTCCCCGTTATTTCCAGCCGCGAGCGGCTTGGCGAGCCCAGCCCCGGGCTGGCCGGGATGGCTCTGGGCTTGGCAGCATCCTGCCTGGGTGAGGTTTCTCCTCCAGCCCTGCCGCTGGCTCAGGCTCTTGGCAGGGGTGCTGGGCGCTGGGGGCACCTTCTCTTCCTTGCTGCTGCTTACACAGCGCAGTGGGGACGCTCAGCAATGCATCACCCCGATATCTGCAGCCCTCGAGGAGGAGTAAATCCTGCTGCATCTCGTGTCCTTCCTCCCCTCCGTGTACATGGGCAACTTTTGCTCTCAGCATCCTGACCTTCCTGCATCTGAGCTGCTGGGGTCCGGTGAGCCCTAACCCCACTCCGTCCTTTATCGTACCCCCTTCTCCTTCATGCACAACATTTTCCTTCCTCTTTGTCCCTTTGCTGTGTTCCCCCTTCCATCGCTGCCTTGTTTCTGGCTCTGTGCCCTCTGCTCGGAGCAGAAGGAAGGGCTCCAGGGGATGGAGGGCAAACCCTGGGGTGATGCCAGCGGCGGTTTGACCCCGGCTTGGGGAAAGGTCCAGAAGGCGTTTGGGGCCACGGATATCGTGGGTGCCACCTCCCTCGTGGGTCACCACGTGCAGAGCCGGTGGCCGGGCTGCAGCCAGGGCGAGCTGGGCTCTTGCAGTACCCAAAGAGACAGTGTAGGAGGGAGGTGCCACCCCTCTTTTGGCACTTTGGGGACCTTGGGGCAAGTGTCTAAATGTGCAAGCGGTGTGGTCTGCCCTTGGGTTTCCTGCTGGGGCAGAACCCTCGGAACAAGGTGGTTTGGGGTGGGCTCACATGTGCTGCCCTGAGGAGACATCCCCGGGCACCTGGAGGTGACGTGTCCCCCATCCTGGGGTCAGCTGTGCAGCACTGGCTTGGCAGCTGCTATTTCTGGCTAAAGGGCCGGGGTCCCCAGCGCCGGGGCAGGCCAGGTCCCGCTGCTGCCAGCTGCTGCCCTTCTCGTTCTCTCGGACCCAGGGGAGGGATGGGGACGGGATGAGGAATTTCCCCCGGCGTGGGCAGCGATGGAGAAGCTCAAGACCTCTTGGGATCTCCTCCCTGCCCCCCCCAGCCCTGTTTTCCTGCCGTTTAAACCCGGTGTAAGTCTCTGTTTAGTGGGTGGCTGTAAAAATAGCACTTGGTTTGAGTTAGGAGGGTGGTGGGGAAGGGCTGGGAGGGGGCCGGGGTGCGGGGGGGAGGTCCGGTTTCTCCCTT
>NW_010124425.1:0-806 GCF_000699245.1 Pterocles gutturalis
GCCGGCCCGAGGGACGGAGCCACTCGCTTCCTCGAGGCCCGAGAGGGGCTCTCGGCTCTCAGCGTGACAAAGGACATCGCAAAGAATGATTTGGATTATTACTTTTTTTTTTTTTTTTCAAACCAGGTCACAAACATTTATTAATTTACACCAACGGTGGACAAATTCTGTTGCCTTTTCCACATCAAATTATTCACAGATTCTCTCAATAAAATAGATATGACGGATGCACAACCAGTGAAGAGTTAACTGGACTCCGCTCATTAGCTCCCGAATAATCTATATACAAATAATTACCAATACACCAAAAAACCCACGCACCGAGGGGGTGGGAAAATAGGGATTAAAAAAAAAATAGCATGGGAATTCTCCAAACTTCCTGACGGATCGGATTTTCTTTTAAACGTGCATTTGAATGTCTCATTGGGGAAGAAAAAAAAAAAAAAAGGAAAAAAATAAACCACAGTCCTGAGTTTCACCGACTTTTCTTCTTCTTAAAAATAAAGAAACCCTAAACAGTGCCTTTTAAAACCAAAGCCGAAGCTTCAAAGAAACTAAAAATAAGATCGAGCCATTAAAACGTTTTCTCTGAGAGCCCGGGAGAGCCAGACACACATGGCAAAACCGCCCGGGAGAGAGGTTTGCAGGAATGAAAATGGGCTCGCAGCGACCGGGGGAGTCTGCAGCTCCCCTGGCCACTTTCCCAGGCGATTTGGGGGACCCCCGCGGAAAACCCGCATCTCTCAAAGGAAACATTTCCGACCTCAAGACTGTTTCTTTCTTAACATCCCTCCCCTCACCCCCCG
>NW_010124426.1:0-209 GCF_000699245.1 Pterocles gutturalis
CTGACAACGGCCCTTTGCTCCGTGATACCCCGCTTCAGTGTAGGCCGTCACCCACTCCTTTAGAAAGAGTCCCTTGTTTCCCCCCTCTCCCTGTTCCTAAGGAGAACAATGGCAGCCCGCCAGCACCCTTTCAACCCACGGAGGTGCCCGGGCGGTGTTAAGCAGCAGCAGCAGCAGCAGGCTCGCCCATGGGGAGAAGCGGGGACCCA
>NW_010124426.1:331-3455 GCF_000699245.1 Pterocles gutturalis
GCCAGAGGAGGAAGACACCTTGCAGGTCATGGCTGCTTAGCGTGTGAGCCTAAGGGATAACAGCCTTCCCTTGCCCTGCTCAGTGCTGAAACACTGATCAGGAAAGACTGCTACAGGACTGCCTGTGCACAATGGAGGATTATTATGACAGAAATTACCAATAAAAATAAATTAAGTTAAAGTCAAGGACTCAGAATTGAAGAAGTACCAGATTTAAGGTAACTCTCTCTTTGGAGCAGTGCATTAGCAAACAGTCCTGAATTAACTGATCACACACCTGCTTTGGGTTTTTTTTATGACCCTTGCCTTATTCAGTGAACCAGTCAGAACGTCCAAGTGCACCCAATTTCTTTTACAGAGCAACATCTTATATTTTCAACTGTCTGTTTTACAAAGATGGAGTCCATAAGAAAATAAATTCTCTCTTCAAAAGTCACATACTAAGACCATGCCAGAGCAACGCATGACTCCATTATCTGAAATTCTTAATTGTTCACTAACTCCTTCAAATTATTTCTGTAGAGCTTCCTGCCTTTACGTCTGATATTTTCCTATTTGCACTATCTTTTATCTTTGCAATTGTGCATTTTACAGTACCACCTTTAAAAAAAATAATAATCTATATCATAGAGTAAAGCAGTACAAGCTAGGTTTCACTTCTCTGGTAGTTCCAACATCCCACATGCCAGAGATTCACATCTGTGCATGTCATCCCCAGCTCTTATACCCAATAGGGGCACCATTGAGTTGCAATTCATCTGATCTGTTCTAATTCTGGATTGAGAGGAACAATTCCTTTAGGGGTGCCTGCTTGTTCACATTGACCATAAAAAGCACATAGACTGCTGGTCAGAATAAAAATGTATTCAGAAAGAAATCTCCTCCCATGCCTTACATAGCTGTAAACTGATACAGATCTAAAGAAAGATGGCACAGAAGAATACTGTCTGGTTGCATCTTAAGTCAGAAAAGTGTGTACTTTTTTTCCCCATTTATACTAGTCTAAAATGAAAGACACTACTTGGCTTTACAAATCTTTCCTTAGATTATAACTTCCGTAACTACTGCAATCCCTAACTGTAAAGGAAATAATACTGTAAGTTTGACAAACAATAATTCAAAGTATTTTTGAATAGTTGAATGCACAAGTATAATCTCTGACCCTTAAAAACTAGATCTGCAAAGAAATCTCCATAGGGAAGCACAAAAGAGACTTTGTTTTCTGCTTCTGCCTGCTAAACAAGGGAATGTGTGCTTCAGCCAGAAAAGGCCTGTCCCACGAGAACCAGGCCCATTACAACATGCACCTTCATTCCAACCTCAAGAAGGTATAAATATCCCCTTTGTTACCACTAGTTGTAAACTACTATGCAAGTCTCCAGGCTGGCAGATGCTATGTAACCCCACCTGTATTTTCTTTCTGAAGCCTGAGTTTACAGAATACAGAAATACTTCATTTTACAGGTAGCAGATCAATCAGGTCAGGGTTGATCAAGCATTGTCTCAAGGACAGAATTTAAGCAGTTCCAAGATTAGATTCTTAATCCTAGACCTCCTGGCATCCTTTCTTTTGTGTCAATGGAACCATTTGGACAGCTAGATAGTAAGGTAGATGAAAGACTGCCCCTGAAAAGCAAAAAAAAAACCCAAACAAAGCAAAACAACCTCAGCGGTTCTTTTGGTTTTGTTAATTTGTTTGTTTGTTTTCCAAGCCAGATGAATATCCTGATCTGGCTCACTACACACATGCAAATGCTCCCATCAACCACAGGAGAGGAATAATAAACCGAGAACTGGAGAGGGGTAGGAAATGCATCCGCCAGTTTACAAACTGCTAGATCAAACTCAAAACTTCAGACATTTTTTTTTTAAGGAGAAAGACTGTCATTGTTTGCCTTTTTATGATTGTGTTGCTTTTTTTTATTTGATAACTAAAATGGCAACCACATAAAAATACACCATAGACTGTGAAAAATACTGGCTAATATGAGAAAGAAGAGACATTTACTTAGTTTTATCTTCTTCACTATCAGAAACATAGTGCAGAAGGGTCTTTGAGAAAGAGGATCCCCTCTGTTTCCAAACGGTATCAGACTCCAAATTCCTGAAGTCACTGCATCTCTCAAATACCTTTGTTCATCTTGTTTTGCTTAGAAATGAGCTTGAAAGTTAATTTTAGGCACCAAAATCACAAACCATTATGTGTTGTACAAGTCAGAGGGGAAGAGAATTGTATTAAAAATAAAAACATTAACAAACCAGAATTTGCTGAATGTTAACAAAGCAGCTAAAGCAACAACAAAGCACAGTACAGGGCACTGTACGAAAAGAAGCAAATTGTCTACCAGAAGCCCAGCAATCATAGTTTAAATCATTTGCAGATATGAAAAAGTAACTGATACCCACATCCATACAGTTTTATGTAATGCTTCTGAAATAATTTTTCAGAATTGCAGTGAAACACCTCAACTGTTCATTATTCTTGCATGGGATCGGCAGAACAGTACTGATCAGGGATAAGAGGACCTCAGGTGGCAGAAAGTAGCAGCTGCAGATACTATAATTGCTTTCAAACCACTCCTCGTTAAGTAATTCAGCTCATTTTAATTGCCCTGTCCCATGGACTCATGCCATGCTCCTTGTTTAAGTAAAAAGGTTTGTTCTATTACACTTGCTCCACAGATGAATGACTTTAACCCTGAGGGTCCTTTTGTAACAGCCTGCAAATATAATTTTACATACATGAGAAAAAACCATGTTCCAGGGCTGTTGGTAGCTCACATTTAAATCCTTATAGTTTTTTTCAGATTCAGTTTGAAATTTTAAAAAAATTCTGCTTAATTCATAATTAGAAAGCGCTAAGCAGCCAAGCTTAAGAGAGCAGCTCAGATGTGCCCAACTTTTGTTTAATAAGCTTGTATCTGTGACACCCTTTTTGGAAATGGGAAATAAAAATTTCAGGCCCTTCTTAGCCCAAGAGCTTTAAACTACAGCTCCCAGGTCTGAGAGCATTCTGTGACAACACCAGAACCACTGCTCCCAAAGCTAAGCTTACAATACACATAGAAATGCTTAAGCCAAGGCCACAAAGCAGGAATATAGAATCATAGAATGTTTTGGGTTG
>NW_010124427.1:0-8519 GCF_000699245.1 Pterocles gutturalis
TGGGCTGTGTTTGAGGAGGGCGCCGTTAGACGTGCCGAGACTGCCCTTCGCCCGCAGCTAGGCAGGCGCCGGTGTGTTTGTGAGCAGCGCGGGTTTGTAGGTGTGCTGGGTGTCCTGAGCTGCTGGGAGCCCCAGGGGGTGGCGGAGCGCTGCGTGGGCAGCTCGTCCTCGTCAAGCGTTCAGCCGGGGGCCGAAGCTCTCCTCGGAATTATTCACATCAAGGGTCATTGCATTGAAAACTTCGGCGGTGATTAAAGTTCGGCTGTTGTAACAACATTGTTAGAAGTCTTTCTGTAATTGTGATTTTCAGATTAATAACAACACTGCAGAGAGGGGAGCAGAGTAGAAATTGAAGTTTAGTCAGCTGTGAGCTGGAGATGTGTGAAGATATTTGGTCTGACTGATTTAGGGATAAGTAGTTACATGAACCCTGTTTGCAATCTATGAACAAATTTAAGCAGAAACACCTCATGGAGGTAACTTTAATTTATGATGATAAAATAAAAATTTCCTGGCATATTTGCATCACTTTCATGTGGATTGCAAGTTGATTTTTCTTTGTAACAGTATGAAATCGATTATACATAATGATACCAGAATTAAGACACGTTTCAGGAAAGTAATATTTTGGGGTCAGCCTTGTCTATTTATTCCTTGAAGACTGTGGAATTATATTGCTGGAGCTGTGCTACAAAGGAAGAGAAGGAGGTTTGCATATCCTTGGTATTGTGCTGTGTCAAGGTTCTCTGTGCTGTACTCTCACAAACCACGCTGATTTTCCCTGCCAAGATAAATTCAGATTCTGATCTGAATAATACCAGAAAACATTTCAAGCAACTCAAATGACGTCATAAAATGTTGTTATCCTTTACATCGGTATGAAGAGTTCAACTCAGATAATGCAGTAGCTTCATAGGAAAGCAGAGAA
Organism: Pterocles gutturalis; assembly: GCF_000699245.1. Taxonomy (NCBI): domain Eukaryota; kingdom Metazoa; phylum Chordata; class Aves; order Pterocliformes; family Pteroclidae; genus Pterocles; species Pterocles gutturalis. Next base: position 929 of record NW_010124427.1, read on the forward strand.
ACAGGGAAGCAATAGGAAGAAGCAGAAGATTTCTTTGCTCTGTGAAATACTTCACTTGCATTCTGGTTTCACCAGCTGTATACCATTTTTTAAAATTGGCCTTCTCAAAGCTAATGGCCTTTAGTCACCTAAGTGCTTGAAAAATTATTTCCCTGTATGATAACGCCTGACTGCAGCACAGCCTACTGAGGTGGACTCAAGCAAAGTCACTGGCACTGCTGTTGTAAGGAAAAAGTGCTGGCGAAGCACCTGAGAAGCGCTGTCTGAGGAACTGGTTTAGTGTGTAGCAGGGACACTGTCTCAGTCGGCTGGGTGGCATCGCAGTGCTCATATTAATTTTGTCCATGTGGAAATACCTTGCAAATACTATTCCTAGGCGTGACTAAATTTCTGTCTTGCTAACGTGAGTTGGAGAGGAGAGTTTGTGTTAGTCATGCTGGATGCTGCATCAGCATGGCCGGTTCTGCATGGTGTGTTAAAGACTGAGGAGGGTGAGGGCAAATAGTCTGTGGGAGACAGGAAGCAAGTCCAAAGGACTGATCATAAAAAATAAGGACAGATTTTTTCAGTCTTGGAAAGTAAGTTTTTATGCTGTATTTTACAGCAGTTGTGTTTACACAGAGGTAGACCATCATTGTTTTAAAATCCTAAAACAAGGGGACAGTAGAGCCATGGATAAGCAAGGACAGTGGCAGAGAAATGACAGGAGGGGATGAAAAATATGGGAAGAAGGAAAGTCTGAATTTAGTGCCATCCTGCACTAGACTGGGTATTTTTGCTTTTGTGATTAACTTCAATACAAGCTTGAGATCAAACAATTTGAAGTGCTGAAGGTTTGTTTCTTTTTTTTTTCCCTAGGGTTGCATTATGATTTGCATATGCTTTAAAGAGGCGAGGCACAGTTCTCTGCTTTTGTTCATGATGGTGATAGCTCAGTTGGCACTCTGAAAAGGTAGGCCATGAGAAAATCCTCCCTAGACAATTTAGACATGGTGCATAACATGTCTCATTCATATGTCCATTGAAAGAATTCCAGTATCAGGATAAGTGGTCACAGAGAGAAAAGGGAATTGAATGCCAAAAATAAATATTACCAAATGACTCATAGCAGGATGGCTAATGCATTTTAAATTGTCCAAAGGAATTGATGTACTTTGCGTGAAAGGAGAGAGGCTTCCCCTAGAGATTGAGTCAGCCAAAATTTCAAGGACAGACTTCATGAGAGAAACCCACTCTGTTTTTACTGAAGTGAGTTTGCAGTGCTGCTCAGAGGGGACTGTTTGGAAGGTAACTTGCAGGTGTTGCACTTGTTGCATCAGCAATGAATCAGCACACATCAAGTAAGAAAATTATCAGGACAATGCTGTGGATGCGAGTAGGAAGCTCTGTTGGCAGAGGAAAAGCGTGAGTCATTCAAAGACACAGAGATGCCATGGCTGCTAGTTTTTGGCTGGAGGGATGGGAAGGGATACTCTCCCTGCTAGTTGCATCTACAGTGGTTGTCTGAAAACAGTAATTGTATCACCCCTTCAATCTGGCCAGGAGGACAGGCTAAAGGTAGATGTTAACCAGATTTTTTGCCACAGTTTTATCAAATATGAGTTCTGTTGTGCTGCCAGTGCACCAGTGGCTTGGTCTGTCAAAACAAACAAAAAACCAGAGAGAGGCAATATTGCAAAAGTGATTAACCAAACAACGTGAGAAATCTTCTTTTTGGAATTTATTGACTTTGTAAGATATGCAAAATTAGTGTATGTGTTCAGGTGCACCACATGATGATGTCTTAGATAAACTACAGCCAGCTTGAACATAAGCAAATATTTCTTTGATTATGATACTGACCCAGAAGAAAAAAAAAAAAAAACAACAAAACATGCTACTGTATTAGACTCCAGCTCAAGATCATTTACATAATTTTGAAGAACTAGATAAAGAAAATTCCTATATGTCCGTAGCTAGCCTGGATGCAAAGTTCTGCGAGATGCTGAGATTGTTACTACTGATCATAGAGAATTATGAGAGGACAGATAACAGCAGAGAGGTCACTGCGATCAGTGGGCTCACAAGAGGAAGTGGCTTCTGAAAGTCTCACTCAAAGACCTCTTTCGAAACTATTCTAGATAACAAAATTTTGCACTACAAGTTCTGTTAAAGTACAGGAGTTATACTGATCAATGTGCTTTTCACTAACCAGTACATTTATAAATTATAGCAGAGTTTTAAAGTTACATTACAAAATGTAACCAAATGTAACTACCAACTGTTTTCAGTCCTCAATGTTTTTAATGAATTTATATATGAAGCAGAACTCTGCTTTGCCCATCGGACTTGTCTTAGAGGTGTGAGAACATTAGTATTATTTTCATCTAGGTTACTTGGTCCAATTCTTATTTATAACCGGTCAGTGAAAATGATGAGGGGAGACCCCTATTTCCTTTCTGCCAGGAAAATCCTTCAGATGCTGTGGGGACTAAGAAAACTTTAATATGGTTTGCTTGGGACAATAATATAATAGACCTGCAAAAATAAATTATTAATGGATAATTTGGTCTTCAGAATACATCTGGTTACAGAAAACCACCGGATACGTACAGCTTTAACTACTGATCTTGAAAGATCGGGGAAAATGGTACTCTGAGGGGAAGGCCCATGAACCTAAAATGAATTTGTTAAATGGGAGCTGCTATATTTGAAAGAGGTTGTCAGAATATACAAGCTATGTGGAGAAGGGAAGGATGAGATTTAGCGAGCTACCAATCTAAAAACGTCACTTGAGAGCAGACTTAATGCTAAGCTCATGGCACAGACGTTGCTGTGCACGTGAGTTGGAGATGTGTGACTGGAGCATTCCCATCACACTTGGCAGCGCCAGTGGGTAGGGGACTGCAGCTCTCCTCCCGAGCCTGATAACTCTCGGTAAACATGCAAAAAAGTTTGAGTGGTGTTTCCTAAACTCGGTTAGAGTTTTGTTTTTCTGGAACAACATACTGGACAGATACAGCCTGACAGGGTTAGGGATTTGATGATGTGAAGGTGGGGCTGTTAGCATCTGCTTTTAAGCTGATGGGTTTTCAATATTTTACAATACTTTTGTTCTTTGTGGAAAGGAACTCCTTGAGCATCAGGGTGGAGGTTATCACATGCCTGCCTGGGAGACCCAGTCAGTGGTGTAACTGAAATATTCAGACCCCTGGGTAAAGAATTCCAGTAGTCCAAAAGTGAATTTAGTTCTGCACAGGGACAGGTAACACCAACAACTCTTTGAGTCACACACCCAAGTCTGCCATGAGGAAGGGTGGATGTCTGGAAGCTTGGTTTGTGCTTGTTTCCAACCAGTCATGGTGAGTGCAGTGTGCTTTCTTTACTGTCCTTCTTCCTTGAGAATTGATGAAGGCTCCTCAGAGATTTAATAGAACCAAATGCTATTAGACTTACTTTCAAATCCATTTTTTGGAGCCTGAACGCCACAATTTCAGAGGGAGTATTTTTACAAGGTATGGCTGTAGCTGAGAGGGGCCTTCAGCTCTGAAATTTTTTGTATTGGAAAGCAAGCTGTACGCTGATATGATGGATATAAACTGAAGTGACTGTAGGTGTTGTGCACCTGTCACACACATAAAAATCTATTCCAAAGCATAAAAGAGAATGCCTACATGAAAATAATGAGGTTCAGCAAATGGTGATCATTCAAACTTCTAGGGAGGTTGTGAAATATATGTTAGGTACATGCTTGAGTAAAGATTTTTCTTGCTGAAAGTCAGAACAATGTATTAGAAATTTATCTTGCAACCTGGTAAAGATACTCTGTATTTACACAGTGGATAAAGATCCCTTAATGCATGGTGGTTGTTTTTTTTTTTTTTCATCTTCCGTCATAGCTAGAATACTGGGTACTCAGTCATACATCCTCAAGTCTCAATGGCAGATACTGTTTCCAAGTATCTGGAAGATTCAGAGTCCAACTTTCAGTCCTTTTGTGTATCAAGAGCGTGTACCAGAAGAGATTTTCTATGCATCTCATGCATTCTTGTAATCTGGATTATCATAATGGTATTCTTCTACCCCAGGAAGCAGTTTAAAACATTTTCTTACTGTTTTTGTTCTTAAAAAGATATTTCTAAGCTTTGTTTTTTTATCTGGTGTCATCTAATTTACCACTAGAAGCCAACAAAAACTATTCTCAGTTCCCTGTGAAACAGGACACAGGTTTGCCCGTCACCGAACCAAACTGCTTTCTCAGAAGTCGTATTCTCCCTAGGCCTTCCAAGGGTTTTGTATTTGAATCTATCATTGACCAATTCAAGGCAGAAAGCTTAGAGTTACCTCTTCTTGATTAAATTCTTACTAGTCCTTTTCTGGGAGAAGGTCTGCGTGGATAATTGTTTTCAGAAATTGTTACAGGTCATGGCAGATGCAAACTTTCACAGTTTTTTTTCCAGCTGAAACAACTCTCCGTGTCCTTCTTTCCTTCTGTTTTTTTTTTTTTTTTTTTCCTCCTCCTTCCACTCCTAAATCTTCAGTTTGTTTGACACAAAGCATTTAATTTAAGGAAAGTTTGTCCATAAGTAGAAACTGAGTTCTGTTTTCTTTTCTATCAGAGTGAGAGCATTGTCCTCATTTGTTTCTTTCTGTAGGGGGATCTATAAATTTGCCTCACTTAGCAGGAGATTGCTCTTCCCTTGTAGTGCTAGGCTTTGGTTGTAGAAGTGAAAGAGTGGGGAGCTATTATGCCTTTCAGCTGTGAGGTGGGACCTCCTGCCTGTAGGTTTAAATTTGCTGATAGTTTGAGATTACTAAACTACAGCTGTCTTTTTTTTTTTTTTTTTTTTTTTTTCCCCAGCTAATACATTTGCCAAAACCATCAAGGATTGTCATGGGTGCTAAGAGAAAGCAATGTTATGAAGGCCGACATAAGGAATAAACACCGACTGTAATCTGAATTATTCATATGCAATACCTCCAGAACCACAAAATATCCTCATCTTGTGTCTTTCAGTGTCAGGTAGAGAGTCTCAAAACAAAGCAAAGCTGAGATTAAGTGGTTAAGTGGCATCAGCTACTTCTGTGCTGGTTTGTTGGGCTTAATGAGTAGCATAAAATCTGGTAATTATTGATTACTTTGACAACACAGACTTAAGGAAGCAGTACAATCACTGTTAGGAATGCCTAGCTGTTCCTGTATGATCCTGTATTGCAGTACTAATACTTGTATTTGGTAAAGGTTGCATGGCTGTATTGAACACTTCTTATTTTTTCAGGCAAATCCATTTTCCTCAATGTTTTGGTCAAGAATGTTTGGCTAAGCTCATAAGTGATGGTTCCCCATTTTAAGGCTTTGTTCCTGTTTTTGAGCTGAGCATAGTGTGCTCCCTAGCTCTGAGAACCTCTGTTGCTTGAACTAGCGAGAGGCAGCAGGTGTGTTTTCTTACTGTTCCTTCTTGGGGGGGTTGCAAGCTAAGATGCAGGAAATATAAAAAAAAGTGTTTGGGAAAGTTTTGAGACAGTTGGGGTTCTTTAGCCCAGTGAAGAGAAGGCTCCAGGGAGACCTTACAGCAGCCTTCCAGTGCCTAAAGGGGGCTACAGGAGAGATGGGGAGGGACTCTTTGTCAGGGAGTGTAGTGAGAGGACAAGGGGTAATGGGTATAAGCTGAAAGAGGGTAGATTTAGATTAGATATTAGGAAGAAACTTTTCACTGTGAGGGTGGTGAGGCAGTGGCCCAGGTTGCCCAGAGAAGCTGTGGATGCCCCATCCCTGGAGGGGTTCAAGGCCAGGCTGGATGAGGCTTTGAGAAAGTTGTCCCTGCCTGTGGCAGGGGGGTGGGACTGGATGATCCTTAAGTCCATTCCAACCCAAACCCTTCAGTGATTCTATTATATGTTTGTGTACAATATTTGAACATACTGTGAAGAGGCTACCAATTTCTACAGCTTTTCCGTTGAATGGAAAATTTGAGTTTCATGATTGTCCATAATTGCTATAAACCAGTCTGTATAAACTAACTGAGAAGAGAGATCACCTGTACTTCCAAATTCAAAGGTGCCTGAAAGAATCTGTCAGTGGCAGATGATACTCCAGTGGGCTACTGCTTCTTGTGCTGGGAACTGGGAAGTAAAAAACATTTTGCAGACATCGCATTGTGCTTCCCAAAGAGGCCCAACCTCTGCATGTGGAAGACAGGGAGTGCCACATCCACATATTGAATTAAAAGACAGTCGAAGAATGCTGCACAAACACGGTAATCTTTGGTTAATGTGCTGCTCCTTTTATAGCCACAGGACAGTGTTAATACTGTCAAGCACTCTTGGTGGCTATATCACCAAGAGTGGCACAGGACAGTAGCTCTTTTCAAGACTTTTTTGCTCTTCTCTGCCAGATGTTTGTCACCTGAATGATGATGTATATAGAGGCAGCTGTTCACAGACACAACACATAGATTGAAGCAAACTGATGTTCTGCATGAGCATTTTTCATATTGGAAGACTGCTTTTGGGGCTTAACTTGCAAAACTGTTTCTCACAATATTTCTACCCGAAGGGAGGAGAGCAAGGAAGAGAAGTCTTACACAGTTCTGCAAGTCACAGCTCAGCTTTTCACATTCAGCAGATTCAAACCAAGACTTTATTCTTCTTGCATGCTTACTCAGGCTGAAACTTCAGACCTTCCCAGGCTTGCTTGCCTTGGTTTGATCCCTTTTAGATGCTCTGCAGGACATATTCTCTGGTAGGGGAATAAGTTTCTCTCTGTTCGGTATTGGGTTTAGCCACTGTACACAGAAGTCCTCTGTGCAGGAAGGTCTGATAGGGAATATAATGAGAGATTGGGCGTGATATGTTTAAATGCTGGCAAGATTGTGATTTTCCTTCAGTGCCATAATACTTGAGAGCTCCGGTGCTTAAAGCTTATGGTTTAGGTATTTCTGTAGAGTTTTTCGGTGGAAGAACATAGGTGGAGGAAATATTTGTATCCCAACTTCTCACCAGCTTGACAGGCAAACCCAGTGAATTATAACAATCACAAAAGGGATGACTGGTAGTCATTTAATGCATTATCTGCATATATCAGTGCATGGCATCACTATAATGGAGATGTTGGCAGGAATGGTAAGAACAGAGGTGGTTTTGTGTGGTCAGGAAAACAGATGGTATCTGAAAAGCTCTCTGATATATAGCCTATGCCACAGAAATCTCAGCAAGTCCCTGCTTTTGGTATTTGTGGTGTTAGTGGGTAACTGTGGCGGTGACGGGAGCTCTAGCAGCTCCTAGGGTGTTACAGACTGCTCTTTCTGTGCAGAGACTGTTGTACAGGGCTCACATTAGGGCCCATGAGTGGACAGTGCCAAAGGACGCCCATCCTTCCCCCAGCAGAGCAAAACTTGTCAGTGCTGCCCTTCACCAAGCACACCATGTGTTTCTCTAACACAAAGAAGAGATTTCAATCCATTGCCTCCTTTCCTCCACAGGCCAGCTCTTCTCCTGGCTAGAGAGGTTACTCCTTCTTGATTCTTTACTTCTAGAGCCCACCCTTCCGTTTTGGTACCAGCGCAGGACATCACGTGAATCAGCAATGAGCTGTTCCTTCACAGCTTCTCCT
>NW_010124427.1:8541-36922 GCF_000699245.1 Pterocles gutturalis
TGCTGCTGCAGCTCCCTCCAGCTTGCCTCCCTTTGCCGTGGTGGCAGCTCTGCTGGTTCTAACTAGTGTCCTCAACACATGGCCTCCGTTGCGCTTAGGAGTACTGCTGTGATGTGAGGGTTTGTTTGCACTAACCCAGGAGATGGGTATAGAGATAGATGTAAACATAGATATAGATACGCATGTGCTTCTGTGTGTGTGTTATTTTTTCCTGGTTGTTTCTAGGAAGTGGTTATGCTGATTTTGTACCAGGAGTGGGCAGAGGCAGCAGCATTTTCTACTGTTGTTTTCAATGTGAATAATGGTGTTTTGCCTAAAAGAACAGTTTGTTCAGAGAGACACAAACATTTCCTCATTTCAGATAGGAACCCAGCTGGGGCTGTCTTCTGCAGCCTACAGCAACATCTCCAATGACAACCTTGGCAGCTTTCCCTCTTCCCCTGATAGACCACTCCAGAAATAAGCCTTATGAGGGAGAGACCAACAGTCCTTCTGCATTTCAAGGATGTGAACAAACTTGCTGGGGTGATTTATTGTCAGTGTCTCAATCTCTACCCTCAGTACAGTATGCTTTCCCTTCAGTGATATTTAGCTGAGGTTTTTAAAATCGATCTACACAACTGAATCAGTTACTTGTTTCTCCTGAGTGTTTCAGGGAAACTCTGCTCAGTTTGCAGGGCTTAAAGCAAATTGGGATCCAAGTGCTTTATTGATCTGTCAACAGCAGGAAATGAAGCAGCAATCAGTGAAGTGTCGCATTCAGGATCAAAAGTAGTAATACAACAGGTAAACCCCCAAACTAGACACTAATGTTAATGAACACCGGTAAATTTCTAAATGCCCTCTGTAAGGAACGCAAAAGGGATTCCTGAAGTGCTACAAGGCTAGCCAGTGTCTCTGGGGTTTTTTGCCTTCCTCTGCAGCACTGAGCACGGCCCCTTGCCACGGCTCCTTTGGGCCACTTTGGCCAGGTGCCTGCTGCTCGTGCTCCACCAAGGTGGCCCTCGTGCCTCGCATCCGGGGGGAGGAACCTTTCCAGCTCCCTGGCCCCGGGCGGTGCTGCTTTTTCCTCTGTGGCATCAGCACAGCCCCTTGTCAGGACCCTTCTGGGCCCTTTCAGCTCCATTCTTGCTGGCTGCCCTTGCGCCTCCAAGGCTCCGCTCGTGCCCTGGCTGTCTCCGGCTCTCTTGACCACCGTAAGTTTGGAGCAGGCGCGAGCTCTGCTCTTGCCTTGGCTCCATCTGCCCAGGGGTTCTTGCTTGTGCAAAACAGCCTGTGCTGGGACAGGCTCCAGGCTTGCTGCACCATCAGAAGCTGCCGCTCTCCAGCTCTCCTCCCAGCTGCCGGGCAGGCACGAGAGCGCTTTGGCCAAGAAGCACAGTGGAGGAGCAAGTTCAGGAAGGCAAAAAGTGTGCTTGGCATCGATATGTGTCATACTTTGGAAAATACCCCATGGCACCACACACCTTCCTCTTCCTCCACAATTGTGTGTGGTCAGTACCGATGCTCATTCTTCACGCAGGGGACTGCCTGGCCTGTGTTCCTGCTGCTCCTTTGTGTGACTTGCCTTTGCCAGACTGCAAGGGATGTTTTTCAAGCTCAGCTGAAGAATGCATCAGCCTGCTTCTAGCTATTGTGTTAATGCTTGTGAGCATGTCAGCTCTGAAACAGATTCAGAAAAATAAAATCAAATCCTGTTTACACTTGTAACCTTTGTGATCTGTATCCTTGAAAGTGGTTTTGGAACTGAAAACTACACAGCATTTCAGGGAAATAACAGTCTTATCGTTATTTGAGTCATGGTGAGAGAGAAGAGAAGAGTTGGAAGGGACCTATGTCAGTTGTCAAGTCTTACCACTTCAAGGCTGACCAAAATTTAAAGCATGTTATTAAGGGCATTATCCAAATGCCTTTTAAACATTGACAGGCATATGGCACATGCTTCCAGGTGAAGTGGCTCATAGCTTTTCTGTGCCGTTGCTTAGTTTCTTGACTGTTGTGAAGACAGGCAAAGCAGTACTTCAGTGGGTATGAAATCACTTTTACCCAAATTCTCTGGTGTTTTTACATAGCCACGTACTAAACCCAGGTAGTAATAGATGATGTACATTTTTTTCTTAAAAAGGAAGCTAATTTACAAGTCAATTATGAAGGAATTAAAATTGCTGTTGCTAAAATAATCTAAGTACATTCTGTTATTTGTGACTGATGCTTTTAGTTATTTGTTGTTATGGTTTGCTTTTTTTGTTCAGCAATTTACAGTGGGTCTCCCACATACTATTGCAAATTAGCCTACTTTGCTAGATAACAAATACTTTTATCTCTTCACTAAACAAAAGGCTGCATAAAGGAAATAATAGCAATATTAGTGTGTGGAAAACCTGTGCTCCAAAAAGCCTTTATAAGTACACTTCAACAATAATTACAGGCAACAATGCCTCCACTCCTTGAAATTTGTCATAGAAATTGTCATAGCACTAAACTTGATTAAAATCTGGGACAATTTAGAATGCCATCTACTTAAAAGCATTACCAAACCATGTCTGCCCCCCTTAGAAATAAATACACAAAAAATAACGCCCAAAAGCTGAAAAAGTGTTCATTTTCCTCTGTTTTTATGTATTGATTTTTCGGAAACAAGGCATTCCCACTTAACTGTTATTATTATTAGAGCACCTATCTGTGTGAACCTCGTGAACTCCAGTTGTACAATATGGCAAGACAACAAAACTACATGAACTGTGAAGAGCTGCATGTAGTGTTTGGGCCCAGATGCCATATCCATGTTAAGTGCTGTGCCGCTGTACGCACCCCTCGGCATCATGCAGATCAGTTTTTAGTTCCCACTAGCTTTATTTTTTCTGCTGAAGACACAGAATAGCATAGACTTTGATTCTTTGACACAGGCTTGGCTGTATGCTTGGGAAGGATTACTTATGTTTAATATCATGGCAACTTTGTTAAATCAGAGTATCAGTCTGATGGTCAAAAAGTACGCTGCCCCCACCTTTGCACCATTTAAGGCTATCCGTCAAGATCATGCTATGCCAGTAGGGAAAATAATGTTAAATAATACAAGTGATTCCCAAGGCAACTAATCCCTAAGGAACAACGTATGAAAACACTTGAAAATAATTCTAATGACATTAAGGTCAGTAAATCACACAGATGCATTGTACACCCTCCCAGTACATACTGTCAGTAGTTAATTCACAACCTGTAAAGCTGTAGGCTGAACACAGACCAGGTGTTAGTCTGGATACATCTTATTTTTCATCTGTTCTTACCACTAAATGTAATGCTGATTGCTCCTTTTGTTTCCATGCTGTGTAAGATTACATGATAAAACTGGAGCTAATGATTACCAAGATGGTCTAGACAATGTATGCTGGACTTAACTGCTCAGGCTTTTTTTTTTTTTTTTTTTTTTACCTTGCCATGTTCAAGAACACACTTGAAATAAAGCAGATGGAAGCCTGTGTCCAATGGATTGTGTAAACTGTAAGATTTACCACACTTTAGAACACGTAAGTGAATAAAATGTTGAGTGCAACTTAGTTTTTCACATGAACAATCTTCATGTTGCCTAACCTTGTTGGTCAATGTCTGGTGATAACTGATGGATCACTGTAGCCAAGCTCCACCACAAAAGAGGTTCTATGTGTACAAGCCAGTCAGCTGGTGCAAACATGCTTGCTCAAGATGCTCAATATTGCTGCATTTTGGCATAAATGTGAAAAACCTCCTATTGGATTTAAAACATCCTGAATACCGTTGTTTAATATTGGAAACACAACTGAGATTTATTTTCAGTACCAGAAGACTACCATTCTTTGCTTTACCAATAGAGTACACCCTACACCAGAATTCTCTAGAAAAGCTATTGGTGTCCAAATGAAGAAAGTACACAGAGAGATATTTTTATGTACGTTCTCGCACCTTATTTTTCTGACGTATAGTTATGTATGGCTCTGAGTTTTAACATTAAATGATTTTTAGTCAGAAACTGCCACTGTGAGGAGGGACTACAATTTACTATTTGTTAAGCTGATCTCTAACGAGCAAATTAAAATTTCTGTCTCATTGTCACTCAATCACCATCAATAAAGCCTCGATTAGTTCAGAGCTGTGATCTGTTCTCAGTTTACTTCTGATTAAATAAACAGTAAAAATATCTTAACCTTTAACAGTGATTCATATATCAGTTTTTAATTTATTTTTTTTTCAAAGCAATACTCACCTCCCTTATAAAGGTCATGTAAAGTCAAGTGATTCACATTTTGTAATGACCTCTGCATTTTTATGGATTTAAGGAGTTCTGTGAAACTAATTATTATTACTGTAACTGTTCCATCTTAGCCTCATTCCTTCTCGTTGTGACTTTGATAATTTAATTAAAAGTAGGAGTTAAAGACCCCTACAGATTTTCCCCTATTAAGTTTGTACAGCCATTTTTACAATCATTAAAAATGAACTAAATTAGAGACACCAGTGCCCCGAATACTTCACACTGGGGAGGCTGGTCAGAAGTCTTGTGTAGTTTTCATGGACATGTGGTGGCTGTTGTTTTTGTTTGCTGTCCTTGACATTTCTACCCTCCAAAATTCCAGGCACCAGGAGTGAGTCTCATTAAATTCTTGCTAAATAAAAGGTGTACTGTAAATGGGGCAGTACTGGGAGGAGATGATGGGTAGGTGTTGGGCTCTGGCTGCAGCAGGTAGCAGAGTGCCATTAGGCAGTTAGTGATATGCATGTGTGTGGAGGGACATGGAGAAGAACTGGGGCTCCCTTAAGCTGGTTATCAGGATATTTTCTTTGAAGCGGTCATTAATGCACCAATGTTGGAAGTTAGTGGTGCACAGAGCAGATGACGTCTGTGCTTCCGAAAACAGTGGACTGGTTGAGTGGGAGGAAGAGGAAAGGAATCTTGCAATAATGGGATCTTAACAAGCGTAGCACTATTTCAGTATCTCTGGAGGGTTTTGACATGTTCTGGTTTTAACCTGGATGGCAGATGAACACCACGCAGCCACTCACTCACCTCCACCCTCCCCAGGAGTGGGGGACAGCATTAAAGGGGTAAAGGGAAAAGAGGCTCATGGCTTGAGATAAGAACAATAACTAACAATAACTAAAATACAAGAAAATTGAAAATAATGATAATGATAATGACAATAAAAATAATATACAATTATACAAATGAGTGATACACAGTATGACTTCTCACCACTTGATGACCAAGGCTCAGTCTGTTCCCGGCTAACGATCCCAGAGCAGAGACAGTCCCAAAACCACAATTTTGGAAAAGAGAAGAGAGACCAAGAGCTGACCAAGTGAGAGGGTGAGAGTCAGAGCTTCTGGAGAAATCTTCATCTATATACTGGGCATGACATGCACAATATGGAATATACCATTGGCCAGTTTGGGTCTCAATCTAAGCTTGAATCCTAAACCAGTAATTGTGGACTATGTTCCATCCCAGCTTCTCCTGCATGTGCAGACACTGGCACAGCATGAGAAAATGAAAAGTTCTTGACTGTCCTGGGAGCCACTATAAACTTCAATATGTTATCAGCCTTCTCAGCGCAAATCCAAAACACAGCCTCACACTAGCAGGAAGATAATAGTTAACTTTATTCCAGCCAAAACTAGGACACCTGGAAATGTATTGTATAGCACAACGCAGCTTTTCACATCTGAGTTAGGCACATTGCTCCGTATTTGTGCAGCCAAATTACAGGTGGACTGAATTTTAGACTTGCAGAGAAAATACAAGTTTCTATGTGTGCTGTGAGTATTCAGCACTGAAGGTGCTTTATTGAAGTGCCTAATATTTATGGCTCCAAGTTTGAAAATGTGATCCTTTTGAAAAAAGTACAGAAGCTTTTTAAGATTATTATTCCTTTGAAGACTTTATGATGAGCATAGTCTTTGGTTCCAGTGTGCTCCTTACAGCTGTTGCCTTTTCTCTTCAGCTCTGAGTGTTGCTAGTGGAAAGTGCAAACTTCTGTGAAGCAAATTTTAACAGCAGCTCATGATAGATTGAAAAGACTTCTCTTAGACGTGTGCTCCAGAGAAAAATTGATCCACAAAGCAATCAAATGCATAGTGCCCATAGCAGGTGCGGTCTGAATTTCTGTAAAGCATAAAATACCAAAAAGTCTTTACAAAAATGTGGTCTAACAGAAAGCAATCAACTGGTCAGATTGGCCTCCAGTGTACCAGAATAGACCAAGAGCAAGAACACCACACCAGTTACAACTAACTAGGCGTGTTAACACTTCTGTTTATTTTAGAAGACCCTCACAAGAGGGAATCTAAGAACCTTTCAGTGATAGTTTTGTGCATCCATGTTGTAGGGAGGTACTATTTTTGTAAGAGAAGCTGCGGGAGGCCCTGAAAGCCTAAGTATCCTATTTTTTATGTATAAAGATGAAGGCAAGTACACAGGGAAATTTCCCAGAGCACATAGGTTCCTAGCCCCTCTTGCTATAAACAGAAGTTAGCTATGGACTTGCTGTTAAAAATACTACCCAGATTTTTATTTGCAAGTTGAAACACGTAAATTCCTTTTCAAAAGCCTACATGAGCTGATTCCTTCCCCCTCTCTCATTTCCTTACTAGCTCTACAGGATTTGCTTTGGGGGGAAAAAAAAAAATAGAGAGGCCTTCAGTACTGAAAGCATTTGGAAAAATATGGTGAGTCAGAGGAGGAATGTATTAGGTTCATTAACAAGTGATGTACTAGTAGATGGAGGCGGCGCAGAGAGCGGTACATGTTGAAGTAACACGTAATTGTCTCCTCACCTGAACCGTAGCCCACTCCCAGCTGGATGGAGATGCATCTAAAATCACAGAGCTTTTAATACCCAATATAGCAGTAGGATCTGCTCACGGTCTCGATGTTTAAATGTTGATGCAAAGCAAATATTTACAAACTTCAATACCCCAGGCTGAGCAGAGATTATTAGATGCAGAACTGCATTTCAGGGAGGACTCTGCTCCTTTATGAATTGAGGTCCTTCTCCATTCTGCAGCTGTCAGTGAGCTGGCTGTGTTTTCTGACTCCCATTTTAGCCAGCAGTTACTGGGAGTTTAAGGGAAATAACTGCCGGCACAAGTTGAATGTAGAGAGAGTACAGAGGAATAGCTTGGACAAGGCACCTTACCTTCATGCTGCTAAAATGAAGTGGTGTAAATCCCACCGCCCCTGCCCAGCAATGAGCCCGCTCAAGCCCCACGGCTCTCCTACCCCCTGCTAGCTCTGGGAAACGGGATCAGAGCCAGGAACGGGAAGAGCAGTTCCTTTGCAGAACAGGGTAGATAGGTTGGCTTGTGAAGCTGCGCCTACTTTTCCTTTTTCATGAGCAGCTTGAAGCCTTCTGCACTAGGTTGTGAACTCTGTCTCTAGCGCTGGATCTAGCACAGTCAGGCAAGTAAACGGTGACATCTGTACAGCTGTTAAATATACCCAGGGAAGGAATTTTCTTTGAAACAGAAGGAACTGAAAACTGATAATCTTACCTCAGAAAAAATATCAAGTTTCTGCGTTATTATGTTAAATATTAATATTATGTATTGAGTAGTGAAGATTTTAGCGTTGAAAGCCCAAGGAGTCCAAAAGCCATTCCAGCTAAGCTGTGTAGTAATCATGACCTTTTTAAATAAAGGCTGGTGTCTTTCTTTGTAACTTCCTTAGCCTTCCCATTTCTATCACTGAAAGCAATGAAAGTTGCCATATACATTTTCTTTTCCCCTTCTCTCTCTTTTCTTTTGCCTTTCTTTAATAATCTTTTTTGTGTCCTCCGATATTGCGAGTTTTTAATCCTAAACTTTTTTAAAGGCCAAATAACATTTCCTATTAAAAAAAAACCCAAACCAAAACCCAATCAAACAGCAAAACTGTTGCCAGACATTTCTTATTGATATTTTTCATTCCCAAACTTTTCCTCTCTGATATTCTCTCTCTCTTGCGGAATTTGGTATTAGTCCTTTGCACTTTTGCTCACTCATATTTCTCTTTTCCAGTTCTCAGTGTCTTTCTTTCTATTGCCTCTTATCCTCCCAAAATTCCTTTGCCTCTGTCTTATCTCTGTTTTATCCCATGAGCTTTACCTTTGAGAATCATGAATGATACCACTCAGAACATGACAGATAATGTTCAGGTTAACTTCAAAGACTGAAAGACCATCTTTGGAACGTGAAAAAGAGAAATATCGTTGATGTGAAGGCTAGGCTCAGGGGATAGTTTCAATTGATAAAAAGATTCTTTAATCTTGGAGAGCCTCAAATGGAAGATCAGCATTATACAAAACATAATGGACATGCTTATTGATGCCTTTGGTGAATCAGGTTAATACCCGTGGCAGCATTTTACAGTTAAACACACACAACAGAATCCTATTCCTGGACTTAGACTTGGCATTCATTTAGGGTCTATATGCTTATATAAGATTTATCACAGCAAATTGCATCTAAACAAACAGAACAAAGTTTCCAAAGCTGAATATCTAATTGTACTGAGGTGTATCTCAATTTAGTAAGATAAAAGAAGAACAGCAGGCTGATTTTCAGAGATATTGAGAACCCTCAGTCTTTTTACAGCTTAAATGCAGCAACCAAACTCAGTGCCTCTGGGAAACAGACCAACTTTATTAGAGCAGCTAAAGTTAGGCTACTAGTTTTGAAATGTTCATCTGCAAGAGCTTGTTACAAGTTGCTACGAGTTGCATAGAAAACCTGGGAGAGCAGTCATTCAAAACTGGGATTTCCAGCCTTCAACTCTGTTCAGTAGCCATGGGTCAGTCATGGGTTTTTTAAAATCACATATAGTGTGGTGGCACTTCTGATAGCTTTACAAATTACAAACGGGCAAATAAATTTGAATTATTTGGCATGCCCAAATTTGCATAGGGTGTCTCCCTTGGGATTGCAAGAGGTAAGAGTGAAAAAAAAGACTAACACATCAGAATAGCACCCTCTTAATTTGAAATGGCTTCTAATCAGACTCACTGTAGAAGAGGAAGAACAAGTTTACTGCTTGAGATTACCTCAGATCGATTAAAGTAATGCTTAGCAAATACTACAAAAGATCCTTAAAGAAACGTAATTATACACCTGCAAGATACTGGCCTGGTTTTATGTTTTACGGTGGTCACTGCATTTGCTGTGATTTAGTAATGGAAAATTATTAGAATAAGCTAGATGTGATCCGTCAGCTATGAGGATAAACCTGATACTTGTCTGGAGTGCTTGTTTTTTCTGGCAGGAGTATTTTGTAATGACTGAAGTATCCCAAGCAGGGCAGATGCCAGGGATGCTATCATGCCTAAGCAACACGGGGTGGGCTGTGGCTGCTGGCCTTGCACTGCAGCAACAAATACTGTGCTGGCAAGGGATAAATCAAACCTGAACTCCTCTGGCTGGTGCTCAGCTCCAGCAAAGTACATGACAGCAGGACCAGCTCAGGGAAGAGCGATTTGATTTCAGCTCCAAGCCCTGGCAGGATACAGTCCATTTGTTAGACATCATGGGTTTGGTTTTGCTCCCTCTCTGTGAAGTGTTACAAATAGAAATAAAAGTTAACACAGGAATACCAAGATCCTAAAGATTTGCATGTTTCATACAATTTTTCATTAGCATTTTTGTCCCCATGAAGACATGCTACAGATTACTGGGAAGGCCACAGTTGGATTCTTCAAGACACAAGCCCAGATTGATCTGTTCTTGGCTGTTTCCATACAGATGTTAACATTTCTATGAACTCATGTTTTACAAGGTTTGCAAACAGTCCTTTTCCCTTCCCTTCCCCTGCACTTGCCTCCCCTGCCCTGCCCTCCACTGCCCAGCTGCTGCTTTTGCTTCATGGTGCTATGGCCCCAGTTGCTCAGGGGAAGTCAAATGACTATTTTTAATGAGGTTGAACAACCCGTGGGCATTAACCTAGACTGTCTCCGAATTTCTGTGCCCCACAGCAGTACTCGAGACATTGGCCATGGCTTAGATCCAGCTACACATCAGGTTTTTCAGACACGGAGTGTTTCTAGTTCAAGTCTGGCGTCCGTGGTGAGTGGCAATCTATTACAGGCAACAGCCTGGTAGACACGTCGATTTTATTAGATCTGGGAAGCTCCTCAAGTGAGAGAGCCCAGGGAGAGGGGAGGTATTCCAGATTTTTTGGCAAAATGCTTCTCGTTCTTGAGATGTCACTAGATCTGACACTGGCCTTTCCAGTTCCCCAATTCTAATGGCAGATGTTACAACTAACTACGATCCTAAAAAAAAAAAAAAAAAAGAAAATATACTTCTAGAGCAGAGAAAAAAAGTTGCTTAAACAACTCAAATAAATGCAAGGTTAAATAAGCAATTTAAGCTATCATTTTAATGGAATTGTTTTTTAAAGAACTCACTGAAACTATAATATTATCACACCAAGTAATAATTCAGTTTGGTTTTTCCCAGTATGGAAAATCTTCTGGACATAAGCATGTCTCCTCACACTCCTAAAAAAATAAGTAAGACAAAAAAAAAAAAAAAAAAAAAAAGGAAAAAGAAAAAAGCCCACCCTAAATGCCCCCAAGCTCTCAAATAAAAAAAAAAAAATTTGTCTTTACCACACAAAGACTTTGAAATACATTTGCCTACCAAATAGCAGCTCATTCATCCACTCTATTACAGAAGTCAGGTACGTCCATTCATTGATAATGCTGAGTGCACCAGAAGGTGTTAAAAGAAATGAAAATGCCCCAATGAGAGTACAATGAAAGCTCTTGCTGGTCACACTGCATCACAGAGCCTTCAATTCCTTAAGTTTATTTCCAGATGCTCTAGAAATTGCTATATTCATCTTTTAGGTTCATTTGGGAACAGAAAACAAAACTATTAATTTCTGCAATTATTTTGCACTGCTTCTTTAGTTTATATAACACAAGGGGCTGCACAGTTATTAATTAAAAAAAACTGTGCAAAAATCTCTTAATATAGATTTTACTGTTAGTGAAATAAGTCATTTTGGAATGCAAAATTTTGACATCTTTCAAACCAAAATGGAGCGTGTCATCCTCAGTATCATTATTTTAAAGAGAATGCCTTCGTGCAACCTGAAGATCACTGTCAGTTAACTTCAACACCTTCAACCAAGTGTAGGTCCTCTGTGATGCACAGACTCTCCATACTTCACTTTTGCTTGGAATTTCATTTCAGTCATAATTTAAAACACAAACACTAGGAAATGGAAGTAGTTAGTTTGGGTATGTGTCCAGCCAGCCCCTGGACGCAGAAGGTACCGGCTGCTTTGCTGGGAATATTCTCTTCTGAAAGCTGCTGGCTGTGGGCAGGACCAGCTCTGCAGGTATCCATTCACCTTCTCCTCCTGAAGTCAATTCTGTCTGGAGAGACCTGTCCCCTACAACTGTTGGACAGCTATAAAAGGTCTTTTTTTCCCCCCATTCCTGTCTGGAAAAAAACTGCCTTTAATTTTATGCAAACTAGAATGTGGGTTTTTTTTCCCTCGTTATCCAGAATGATTAATTCTCAATAATAGGTTCCAGTAAAATTGGGGGGAAAAATAAAAAAAAGCAAGTTTCAGTAGTACTCCTAACATGAGAATTGCTTCTTAGGATGCTGTGTAAAATAAAAACAAATTATCAGTAATATTTTAAAAATAAATTTGAAAGTTACCTATACAGCAATTATTTTCAATTGTAGATTCAGGACAAGATTATGGTATTTTTCTCACAGACACACAGATGTTTGCAGATTACCCATTACAAATTTTTTCAAAACTGTTTTTCAGTCCCTATGTCACAAAAGAATAGAAAGACAGTCAGCAGTGAAAAGCAAACATGGGCTGACTTCCAGCTCTTTCTTCTAATAGCAAGCTGTCAATCAGGTGCAAAGAAAGTATCTGTATTTCACAACATGCACTTCTGCAGAGGAAAGAAGGAGACTTGGTGGTTCAATTCCCCCTATGCAGATCTACTCAGTGTACCTAAATCCACCTTAGGGAAGTACAGACTAAAATGAGATTTTTTTTTTTTTTTTTAATTGCAAGTGGATAGTACATTATTAAATTTCTTCTTCTGTGATAAAAGGAATAATGAAGTCTTGCCTCTCCTTGGGTTAATTCCTTGGTCTGGCAACAGGTAGCAAGAATTTCTGCTCTCTACAAGTACTCTGCACAGCAAATATTTGCCTTCAGCATGAAGATGCATCAGTGCCAGGTGTTTCCAGCTCATCGTGTGCTGCAGCAGAGAAGCAGTAAATCCAACCCATGGGCCATTCTGCAAGCCTCTTCCACCTTTCCTTGCTTCATTGACACAAGCTAGAGGCTTTCCAATACACCCTGTTTGCAAAATGGCAATCTCTGTTGGGTTACAGTCATCTGGAAGAAAGAAACCATTTTCCCAAACCCATAGGAAGCTTTTCTGGGAGGAATCCAGGGCTGGGTGAGACATCAGAGGCATTTTGCCACTGTCTCTTGCTTGTGTTGGCAACTCATTGTCACTTCATCACTCCACACTATGTTTAACTGTCGTTTATAGAGGCATACAGAGCAACAATCCCTACGACTACTTTAGCATGAGACTGTGCTAAATACATGGCTGGTGGTATAATGAGAAACAGATTGGATCAGCAGAAGCTTCAGTGGAGTCTGGTTTAAATGAAGCAGTAGCACTGATGGGAAGTACTTGCTTAAGATATTGCTAACAACTTTAAAAATAAAACTCCAACTGTGCTAAGAAAAACCACAAGTCTGTGGGTAATCCTTTGAAACTGGGAAAAACTTGCCTTGCATTGTAACTTCTGGTGGGACAAAAACTGGTTTTGATGGTCTTAATTGGGAATATTGCAGTCTCCAGAACAGTGTCCCACAAAGTGGCTTTTGCATTGCTGGTGGAGACGGCATGTTGCTTTTGGTTAGGAGATCAACTGCTTATAAGTAATGGGCTGAAATTGTCCGTTTCTTGTCCAAATTTTGTATACATGTGTTACTGTATATGCATGTGCACACGTGCACACATTCACACACATACATACACACATACGTGTGTATATATCTGCAGATACACACAAGCACACAACATATGTGGCCTCTTCTCTAAAGTAACAAGTGATAGGACAAGAAGAAACGGCCTCAAGTTGCACCAGGGGAGGTTTAGGCTGGATATTAGGAAAAATTTCTTCACTGCAAGAGTGATGAGGCATTGGAACAGGCTGCCCAGGGAAGTGGTGGAGTCACCATCCCTGGAGGGGTCAAGAAACGTGTGGATGTGGTGCTTAGGGACATGGGTTAGTGGGTTGGGTGGTATGGGTTGGACTTGGTGATCCTTGAGGTCTTTTCCAACCTTAATGATTCTGTGATTCTATGATTCCATATGCACAGATATGAGCATCTACAGAGAGAGATCATTTTAGTTCTAACTGAAATACTTAAGCCATTTTACAGAATGGAAATAGAAATACTCTCCTTTAGTCACAGGTCAGATTTATGGTGACTTTTTCTTTGAGATCTCTAGTACAATCTCCACCCACTACACACCGTGCCCTCTTCAACTCCCTGTAGTTAGGACATTGTCTGGCAAGAGAGTATCTTACCTGGCTTACCAGGTTATTACATTGACTAGAGAATATACGTATGGTGCAACACCTCTCTCGGTTGTACTGACCTCAGGGGTCGCAGTTGAGGTGTTGATGGACATTAGGCATGCTGTAGATTAGCTCAAAGGTGTCAGAGTGACGGAACCACCTCCTGAATAAACGAGTAACCCTGCTGTTAAAATATTGCACAACTGCTTGTTTGCTTTCGGTAGCTCTTTATCACGAACCATGGGTTTATGGGACTTATTGAGCTTACCACGCGTGAGACAAATAGCCACCAGATTGTGGCTTAAATACCATGGTATTTGCCAGGGGGTTTTCTCATGCATTGTATATGAAGTTGTCCTGGGTTAAGCCGAGACAGAGTTAACTTTCTTCATAACAGCTAGCAAGAGGCTGTGTTTTGGATTTGTGCTCAGAAGAAAGCTGATAAAAAGTCATGTTTACGCGGCTGCCAAGGTCTTTCAGCTTCTCTGGCTGTCTGCAAACAGGAGAAGCTGGGAGGGAGCACAACCCCAGTTACCAGCCCAGGATTTGATTTTAGGTTCGGGATTGAGACCCAGAGTGGCCAATAATCTATCCCATAACATACCCATCATGGCCAGTATAGAGATGAGGACCCTCCGGAAGATCATCCCTTTTGGTTCCGGATCTCTTTTGCTCCAGGTCATCTCGCTCCAGGTGGTCGCTCTCCCAAGGCCTTATCCCCCCACCCTGGTCAGCTCTGGGTCTGGGACGCTCGGACTGTTCTCTCCATTCCGTGAGTGCGGTTTCGGGACTCTCCCTGCTCCAGGATCGTTAGCTGGGAACAGGCTGAGCCTTGGTCATCGGGTGGGGGGGCAGTGTCACTGTGTATCACTCATTTGTATATTTGTATATAGGATTATTTTCAATATCATTGCAGTTTAGTTATTAAATTGTCCTTATCTCAACCCACAAGTCCTTTTTCCCTTTACCCCTTTAACTCCCTCCCCTATCCTCGGGTCGGGGGGGGGAATTGCATGAGTGGGCGTGTGGTCTGGCCCTCAGCCAAGGGCAAACCCATCACAGAAGTTTAAATAAAAATCACAGAGAGGATGCACATTGTTCACAATCTTTTCTGAAATGTATTTCAATTGTTTGAGCAGTAACAACCACCTGGTTCCTTTCACATTAGCCCATCTTTTCAGCCCCAAAGGAACGATTTCCATGGAAGCTGTCTTTACAGAACAGACCCAAACAGCTGCTCTGGCAGCCAGTTAATACAATAAGGACACGATATCTTTGCAATTCCTGAAAGGCAGAAAGCAAGTTCCTTTTGTGCTTGAGATCTTCTCTTTCAAAATCTTCTATTTCTCTTTCACTCGCGACACATTCCCACAGTAAAGCATTGAGGGGACGAGCTTTGTGTGAAGGCTCCCACTGCGTCTGTCTTGATAGCGTGGGTAGTTCCTGAACCTTTTCTGAAGCTGATCCAACCAGAACAGAAAAGCACTTGAGTTCTCAGAAAGAATGGCCTAGTAAAAGAAGAGGAGTTTAGCAGGAAGGGTTAGGATTAGGCTTAGTGTTAGGGGTTAGGGTTAGAGGTTAGGGGTTAGGGTTAGAGTTCTGGGTTAGGGTTAGGGTTACGGTTTAGGGTTAGGGTTAGGGTTAGGGTTAGGATTAGATAGAAGGTTTAGGTTTGGGGTTAGGGGTTAGGGTTAGGGTTAGAGGTTAGGGGTTAGCGTTAGAGTTCTGGGTTAGGGTTAGGGGTTAGGGTTAAGGTTTAGATTTGGGGTTAGGGGTTAGGGTTAGGGTTAGCGGTTAGGGCTAGGGTTAGAGTTTTGGGTTAGGGTTAGGGTTAGCAGTTAGGGCTAGGGTTAGAGTTTTGGGTTAGGGTTAGGGTTAGGGTTAAGGTTTAGGGTTGGGGTTAGGGTTTGGGTTAGGGTTACGGTTTAAGGTTAGAGTTAGGGGTTAGAGTTGGGGTTTTGGGGTTAGGGTTTAGGGTTTCTTATGTGCACAAGTGTAACAGAAATATTAAAAGAGATTAAATATATCTATATATAACATTACATAGTCTATAGTATGTAATGTACACATTATATAATATAGAATGTGTATTATATGTAGTATATAGTCCATAATATGATGTTATATATGACATGTATTATATACTATATGCAATATTTTATATATATATAAACATTTTTCATGGCATAATTGGTCCTTATGTACCCAGTGGACGTATAACTCCTGTCCAAGTCTGTATTTTCTTAGCAATGCTTCTTAATTTCCATTATGACTGCTCAGAGTTTTTGGAACCATAAGCAGGAATTCAGCTGTGCATTTTTAATGAAAAACAGCAGGAAAATTTCTGTAGTTAATACTTTCAGTAATAATAAAAAAGTTCTTCTAATTAAACTTTAATGCTAATCTTACCTGTATGTATTAGTGGTATAACTGGAAAAAGAAAACCCACCCCAAAGACAGTTATAAATATTCAGAAATGTTTAAGTGCACATGTGAAGGCTAAACCAAGTATTTTTTCTTCAGTTTATTGACTGTTCATCATCTGTAGTTTATGCTACTTGCTTTGAATGTTTTTAATACTTTTTTTTTAATTCCCAACTAGCACTTAACCTTCATCCTGTAAATTCTTAATTCTTCCAGGGCAGAGGGAAAGTAACTTGAATGTCAGAGAAGCATGGCACCTTTAAAAGCCATTCTTAGATAAAAGCTGCAGGGGTAATAATTGAAATTAACAGGTGCTACAGTTTCTACATTATTGTGTGTTAAATCGCAGAAAGGTCCTTCACCCGTGGTAACTGCTCAATAATTCATTCTTCAACTTCATCCACATAGCACAGCAAAATGTCTAGTTCATGAGGTGGCAACAATATCTCATGAGCTTTACACAAATACAGTCTAATCTTGCATAATTTGAAATCATTTACAAACTTCGGAAATTTGGTATTACAGAATAACTACATTATAGATTTTTTTAAAATAATGAAATTATCTGTACAGATGCAGGCTTTGAGTTGAATCTTGAATCCCTCCAACTTCTGCGTATGTTCCCCTGAGTCCCACGTCAGCTAACCAGTGGTGGTGCTACCTGTAATGCAACCTCTAAGTTTGGGATGACTGCAGAGCTTTGATACACTCTAAAATTATTAAATTATCATACTTATTAAATTATTACAATGCTTTTATGGAGACTGATGTGTATTTACCTTTCACCATGTGCAAGGATGTGTTTTTATTAACTCTAAGTCCTGTGTACTTAGCCAAGGATGCTGAACTCTGACTGCATTCTTATCATGCTTTTTGGTGTTAATAGCCATGCTCTGGACCATAATAAGCCCTCAGCTACGCCCAGACACCTTTGCTCTCTGTGTTAGGTTTGCACACACCCTGGCTGAACCTGTACTTGGGCGATGGCTTGCAATTTTTCTGAGGAGCCGCAGGAGAAAGTTACAGTCTAGCTTAACTTTGCCATTAAAAGCAGTAGATGTGCTTGAGCACACTCTAAGAGCAGAAGAGTTAATGTGCTCATTTGACATGGTCAAACACAGGATAAATCCACTTTTTCGGCCAAATTTTTGACATTACCATAATGGGTTCTCACCACTCTGCTTAGGTAAAAGCAGCCATTGCAACCAGTTCAACCAGTCCCTTGAGAAATCCCATTCCATACAGAAGTGAGGAGCTGTTGGTGCATTTTCACATCACTCAGTTCAATAATGCTCTGGTTGGTCTCAAAAGTCACCTGCCATGGCTCTCACCTACCGTGGCTGCTTCACTCCACAGCCTTGCTGGGGTAAAACCAGGTTCATTTAAAGTTGAACCCAGACTGTGGCTTGCTAGTACTATGCAAGCCAAGCACGTAACCTCTCCTTTCCCTCTCACACTGCAAATACTTGATATCATTCCTTTCTGTGAGGGAAGGTGATGGCTGGGGAGGGTAAGCTGAACTTGGTATTTTTTTAAAACTTCATAATATAGCAGTGTTTTAGAAGGTATACGAATGAATACAAGCAGGGGAAAAAAAAAAATAAAAAGAAAGCAAAGCAAAGGAACTTGGGCAGATGCTGAACCTGGCTGCAGCTTTGAACATGAAGACTCATCAGCACAGGCATCAGTGGTTTGTACAAGCATTCAAGAGAGCAAATATTTAGTGTCAGCCTGGGGACGTCAGCCTGGGGACATCACCCAGGCTGAGGACACCTTGTGCTGGGACAGCTCAGGAGTTTAGGGCAGGCGATTTCATAACTCCCTGCGAAATGTCATGCGGATGTGCTCAATGACTTGGTATGCCTGCACATACTGCCCTGAGGGTAAAAAGGAGAACAGGCAGGGTCAGGATAGGAAGAGGAGAGCTGGAAGTAGCAGAAAATCAACTGAGAAGAGGCGTGTTTTTGTGGATTTCTGGTTTCAGAAACCTTTGTTGATGTTGTGAGAAAGAGGATATTTCCCATTGTGCTGTTGCCGTTTGCTCCTACTCACTTGCTGGGAGTGTTTTTGTTTCCCATTGGCCCCCCAAAGGCTTGAGTCTTCATATTCTGCTTCCACTAATTTGTATCAACTGCCTTGGACATTTTAACTTTTCATGTACTTTACTTTTCGTTTAGCTTTCTAGAGCAACAGAACTCATCTCCTTAAAGCTTAACATAACTCCTTGCTCTCACAGAAAACTCTAAAATGGCAACTGGCAGGGAAGCATTATATAGAAGAAACTCAATGGGATTATGTTTGTGTTTTACCCAATGGAAGAAGTTCAAACTGATGGGCATGCTATTAAACAACAGTATTTTACAACTGAAAAGAGCCTTCTGGCTTGCTGAAGGTGGCTTCACGATGTTTTTAAATACGAATAACCTAGTCTTACAGGAAATATGAGTTATTACCTTTTCTTTTTTTAAAGAATGTTAAACATTAATAGTACCATATGAGAAAGTCTGCCAGCCTTTCCTACTGCCTATCCTGCTTGCTAGTTTGGAGCGCTATGTAATTTTTTGTTGTGGCCTGTCCCAAAAGCATTGATAGAGGTAAAGTCCGGGACTGTCCTACGGCTGACTGGCGTGTCCTGGTCACCCTGCCGTCGCCTGCTCTCAGCTGAGTCAGGGAAAAGTAGTCTGATGGATTCAGGGAAAACTAGTCTGATGGATTCAGGTCAAACAGCAATAGTGATCATCTGTGTATTTGTAAGACAGCACACAACAGTTTTTAGATCAGTGGTGATATTTTCAGAGGACAAGAGTATGTCTCAAGACACCCAATCTGTGTACTCATCTCTGTGGCCCATGAGGACAAGTCAGCTATCCCATTGACTTGCTTGGGTCCCTACAATGAGGAGCAAGTGAGTAAAGCTTTTGTTCCTCCAGGAGAGCTGAAAGCAATCAAAAGGTACAGGTTGTGCTAAACATCCAGCCGCTCCCTCTCTGTGCGTGCAGGATAGCTGTTGAGGGTTTGGCTGTCATTTGTAGATGGTTCAGAGAATGTTTGCGTCCTCATGAGGTCCCTCCTCTGCATCCCCACCTTGCAGGCTTCCTTCTGTGACTCAGACATCAAACGCCTTTGGGACTGGAGGCAACTTCATCATTCTGGTGGCCTCTTGTCCACTCTGTGGTGCTGCAGACAGTGCATACAAAATGCCAAATGATCTGCTTAGAAGATATTATCTAAGGGGCACAGGAGTTTCTCTCTCCATCCAGGCTGGTTTTCCTCCTGTTGAAGCCAGCTCCCACCAGCTGTCAGACTTCAGAGCCATGCCTGCAGGGAATTCACCACTTAGCCTGCCGCTTGCTTTCCCACCACTGTGAGCCAAAGTACCAGAAACGAGAAAGCAATCCTTGGTGCTCCAGGAGATAATTGCTAGAAGGAATCATCATGGGGTAATCCTGGGGGAACTGTTTCCACCTTTTCAAATTGTGGGTGGTTGTGGGTGCAAGCAGAAAAAATCCCAAACCCAAACAACCTGCTGTCACAAGCTTCTAGATACTTCTGTGCATGCAGGGTTTTGGTAAACTGTCATCTTCCCAAAAAGCTCTTGTAGCTTTATGACAAACTGAATTGTCTGCCTTCAGAGGACCTCCTCAGGCAGCTTTAATAAGGCAGGGAAAAAAAAAAGACCTTTTCCCTGCTAGAAAACTTTTCAATTCCCCTGGAGTTTAGAGTGGAGTGTGTTTTATCATGCCTTCTCACATGCTTTGGTAAAAGATTTTATTTCCCCACCAGACACACAGCAATCTGCTGCTTGCCAGGCCCAGGGTTTGTCCCAGCGGTCCCGCAGGTGTCGTGGGAGGACGGCACCTCGTTGGTGGGTACAAACTGTGCTGGTGCTTGCACGTGCTTCTAGTAGGAAAGCAGCATATAGGTAGGTACAGTGGGAAGCCCCTGCAAGCAAGCGTCTGTCCTCTTGCCCAGCACCAACAACCGGCCTGACACACCGGGGAAGTGTGGTGGCAAGGAGCTGCAAGCACGTCTGGAAACTGGGATGGAGACATTTGACTCAAAAAGTGGGTCCTTCTTTTTTTTTTTTTTTTTTTTTTTTTTTTTTCCCCCCTATAAACAAGGCTTCTGAACATGCAACCACAGCATCAGATGTCCTGTTCTGGTGCTGCTCCTGTTCTGTCAAGCTTTTCACTACCATTCCCTTCAGCTTGTAACCATAGAGAAACGTCAGACTAACGTCTCGGTTTTTGGGTTCACAGTGCCACCTAGTCCCTGCCCAAACAGGCTAGAGAGGAAATTAAATGCTGAAGTGGTTTATTTGACCAGAAAAGCTGCAAGAACAGCCTCTGTTTAGGCCAGCGTTCAGGCCTTGCTGTGCTTTCCTCCTGTCCTTGTCTCATCCACATCCCACCATCTGCTGACTGGACTGCTACTTGCAGGTCGCTACTTGCAGAGGACCCAAGGTCTTTTATCTCTCTATCTGGCATGTCATTTCAGTTAGTGGCAACCAAAACCCAACTATTTCACCTGCTTAGATGCCCCTTTCTACCTGGCTGTATGTTTGCCCCTTTTTGTCCTCCTCACAGGACTGTCACTGATTTACTCCAGAGGATAACCCGTCAGCCAGCCAGCGGCTCTAATAAGCAAACAACTTGAAGCCTGCTACATCACTCAAAAAATATATAGACCATGTCTTCTCGGCATACAGCAGACAATCATCAGGGTGATGGCCTGTGACCGTGTCACGGCGTGGAGCTGAACATATGTGCTGGGAACTGAAGCAAGAAACCAATAGGAAAGGCAAAGGGAGGCCTTGCAGCCTGCCGCCACCCCTCCTGTGCCTATCCCAGGTAGCCCAGGAGAGCTGCCACTCAGCAGAGGTACTTGGGGCCCTCCCCACAGCACCCCACCGCTCTGCCGGAGTCCCTAGAGTTGGACAAGCTCCGCTTTCCCGCAGAGAAGCTGCCTTGGTTGTTCCAAGCCCAGGGAGACGAGCCCTGCCGATCACCTGAAGAAGTTTTCGTGAGTGTGATACTGAACCTGGTGAGGTTTTGTTTCCCTGTGCAGATGGCTGTGGACTTTTGTTACAATTTTTTCCCCAGGGACTTTCAGTGACAAAAGCTCAAACCATTGATTGGAAAGGAGCCTTTTCGAGGAAATGCTGTTTTAAATGAAGCCTGTTTGCTTGGAAAATGTTTTGGATGCCAAATGCTGTCTAACTCTAAAAAGATTTCCTTTCTTGCATTCTTTAGTAAGGAATGTAGTTAGCATCAGTACCTGAAATGCTATCAACACTTAAATTAACATCTGTTGAGGTGGATGGGGCAGTTCAGACATCTCATCTCATTTATTCAGGATCTGTGAAAAAATCAGGCCAGCTCTAGCTCCTTGCTTGTCATGCTAGTGAATGCTAGTGCTGGTTCGTAGCTCCACTCGGGTACCACTTGCTAGGCTCTTTCTGGCTCCCCAGCCACATACCCCATGCACAGAAGAGCAGCTTTGGAGAAGGTTGCCACACAGGAGTGGCTCCGGGCCATGTGCCATGTCGTGTTTATTGCTCAAGGCTATAAAAGTTGATCTGGTTACTCACTAGGTTTTCTACAGGTTGATACTTGTAAGAGTAGCAGAGAGGCTGATGTGTTTCCGAAACGGAGCAGCCCTGTTGCACACACAACATGTTTGAGACTGAACAGAGCAGTTATCCACCATGAATAAATGTACTATCCATCTTAAAGTACCACGTTCTTTGGCTGACAGGACGGAGATAAGGTGGTTATTTATGTTCTACAAAATCATGGAAAGGAAGACAACATTTGAGTACCAGTATTTTGACAATGATATTTTAGGAACCGTAAGTTAATAAAGCTGGAGTCATAGTGATCAATAAACGTCACCATGTGACATTTCCAATAGGACTGGCCTTTAGTTTAGTTTTCAACAATTGCCAGTGCGACCATATGAAGTCTATTTTGCCCACAGAAGAAGACACTTCCTTGAACAGAGGACATATGCTCATTTAATACAGTGATCCAAGCTTTAATATTAGGGGGCTATTGAACATTTTAAGATCCCACTTTGGGGTATTTTTGTCAGGCAGCATACAAAAATTTCCTTCTCTTTACTGGAGGTGTATGACA
The DNA here is from genome assembly GCF_000699245.1 of Pterocles gutturalis. Taxonomy (NCBI): domain Eukaryota; kingdom Metazoa; phylum Chordata; class Aves; order Pterocliformes; family Pteroclidae; genus Pterocles; species Pterocles gutturalis. The sequence continues at coordinate 30,690 of NW_010124427.1, forward strand.
ACAACTCTGTACTTACGTGTGGATGTAGTGTATGTCACACGCGTAGCTCACGATCTTGTACCATCACAGTTGCAACACGAGATGTCTAACAACTACTTAAGGTGTCCTAGGGCCAGCTGAAAAGTCGCTTAGTGTTCATCTTGAGCTGTTCTGTAAAAAGCCCAGCCCACAGAAAGCCACTTGGACTACGGTGCTTTAACATATAAACTGGTATCACACAAGATGCATTCATACATGTTTCAGTTTGTTATTTGCAGACAGGGAGCGTGAACTCGAGTGAAACCCCCTAGAAGAGCTTCAGTGAAAGCCCCTAGAAACCCCAGTAGCTGTTTTCCCAACCAGGAGAATTTGAGAAGAGGTGTAATGGTCCTGTGGCAAGCTTCAGAGCTCTGAGTGACCGGCAGGAAGAATAATGGGAGCACAGAGGCAATTCATGGTCTTTTCGCTTGACTACAGCCTGCTAGTAGAGCAGCATAACAGACAGCAATGCCTAAGTCTTCCCTCTTGCATCCATGCTTTCAGATGGCCAAGCTGTTGGATAGTATGATACAGCCATACAAGATGCATCAGTGCCAGTTTAAGCTTGCCTTGGGATGGCAAACTCTGAACTAACCTGGAAAAAAAATAATATCCTTTTCAATGTTGTTGAGGGGAGAGCTGTGGTGCTGCTGGGACTGCTGGCCCCTGCAGCCAGTCTCCCAGCTTTGGGTTAATCCCAAGAAGGAACTAAAATGGTCTGAGATACCTGAAGTCCTCATATCATAAAACCAGCTTCACGCAGCAAGCCACATCCAGCACCCAAATTTGCTGTTGTTCTTGGGAGCAGTAGATGGCACTCTTTAGATTCATTTGCTCTAAGTCATTTTTATACCAGTAGAAGCAGGCACATGTACACACACTCACACACGCGCGCACACACACAAATTTGGTTCTCAGCAAAAAAATATATAAACCAGAAAAATATGTTTATCTGAAATTTTACTTTAGTCACCATAAAAAAAAAAAAAAGCAACTAAGAAACAGAGAGTGAGGATAAAGTAGTCTAATCTGGAGTTTCCAGGATTTTGTGATTGCACTGCACTATGTCCAATGTTCCCATCCTTCTTTTTAACTCTCTGGTTTAAATAGGTGCCTTCTCTCTCCATCTTGCCCCCCAACAGCACCTTTCAAGACTGCTCAATGACCTACACAGATGAACATCCCATGCCAACATGAGAAATAGTCTTTCTCACAGGCTCTCCCCAGTATAATAATGGGATGAGGTGACAGATTTTCTCCTATCCTTTTTTAAAGTGGGAAAACACAAACTCACAAGGATTGCCTGCAATGAGCCTATCTTGATTTGGGCTCTGCTTTCCCATCTCCCATTTTATCTTCCTTCTCTGGCTTCTCCAATGGGCTCCGTGGAGGCCTTGCTGGTGTGCTTTGTTTTGTGTAGGTCCAGGGATGCTCCAAAATGCAGTCCTTGCTCTCAGCAGCTCATACAGGGGTTCTGCATTTGTTAGAATATGCACCGCAGCTGGGAAATAAACCATGGGCTGCTTTTGCCTGGCTTTCTGCGGTTTTGTTGGGGGTGGGTTTTTTGTGGTTGTTGTTGGTTTTAATTTTAATTTGTGAAATTATCTTTCAAGGAGCTTTTCTGGATTCACAGAAAGCTAGAGGGACTGTCATCTCTACCTGTGGGACCCCCTGCCTTTGGCCTCTGCTGAGGTCCTTGCCACGCTGAGATGCTTTGCTGATGCGCTGTGACAGCGAATAGTAAATCCAGAGAGCATATGGCCAGCCCAATTTATTCTCTTCTGTAGTCAAAGCTGAGGAACTTCTCTAGGAGCTGCTGCACAGCAATACAGCGATTGTATGTTTGTGTGACAGGGTTAAGGAAAACCAACAGCTTGTTGATCCCATCATCTGACACTACAGCGAATCGTTTATGCACATCAGATCCGACAGCGATGCCAGGATGCCAGCCACGCCGTGCTTTCGCTGGGGAGGCAGAGATTGGCACGTGACTTCATAGAATAACTCTAACTCCACATCTTGTTTCACTCACATCTGCACCAGGGACTTATGGTCACAAACTCTCAGGACTGGGTGTTTTGTTGTACAGCAGGAAATATTCCAGAAGAAAATGATTCATGGTGCTTCTTCGGAAGCAAAGGATACGCTTTGAGGCTTTGCTGGCAGTTTGAATCCACTGCTTTTAATTCTGCAGTGTGGATTTACAGGGAGGCAGAACAGCTGAAAACAGAAGGTGGCCAGTATGTTTTATACACCAGGATTTCCCTCTTTTCTCCTTACCGACTCTTGCAGGAGGTGGGAGGGAAGAGGACTTTGCCCCAGATTGTAGTCAGTGCACAAAAGATTATAGTTGCTGTTAGCATATTAATTTCTGAGGGTTAGTTGGTTACTGGAAGCTTTAACATTTTTTTTTTCAATTTAGATTTTTTTAAGAACAGCTTTAATTAGTTATTTTTATCCCAAAATTTATCTTCAGCTTCCAGTAACAAAATGCAATTCCTGACAGAAGTCCAAAATGCCATTGCTGTACTGCCATCAATCTCAAGGGCAGCCTCTCATCAAATGGAAGTGAGATGGAGAGAGCAAGGTCATAATGTTTATTGAGTTCGAGTCCCTAGCAACAATATCCAGCATTAGCACTAGAAATGCTACTGTTTGGAGGGTCTGTGGTGTCCAGTGACACCCAAAAGCTCCTAAGCTGACTCCAGAAATGTTGGCATTTCTTTTTTTATCCTCCCTGTCCTTTTTCAAACTTTCTTATTGCTTGTGGTATCCCCACCTCACCTCTGGCCACAAGCTGCCAGCCACGCTGCCTCTGCTGAGTACTTCTCTCCTCTGCCCACCGTGGTTAATCCCACTTGCGACAGACCATGATAACATCACACCACTTTTCCCCCTTCTTTTCCCTCAAATTCCTGCTTGGGTCTCCTTGCTGTGCCCAGGACTGAATAGCCCTCAAAGCAGCTCAGGTCTGTGCGGAGAAGGAAGATGTAATGGACCTTCAGAGAATCCTTTCTTAGGGTGAGATACAAAACCATACAAAATTATGTACGAATGGAAGCATTTAATAATTTCAAAAGAGAAGACTGGAGGTGTGAAAAAAGATGGGGTTTGAATGCCCCTGTGACCAAAGCCAAATGGTGTTACCTGATTTATGGTTCCCAGGAGAAACTCACTTTTGCCTGATGCAGCCCTGATGACAGAAAAATGATGGGTGCTCCTGGTGTACAATAAAATAATTCATCATTTTTTACCCAACCTTTTTCCCTTAGGTAATTCAGCCCCCGCTGTGAGTGAATTGTGATTGTGTGCTTGGTCCTGAAATCAATTGTACAAGAAGCAAAAGGGGGGAAAAAAAGAGAAAAAAAAAATTCGATGCAATTTATTACAACTTACTACAACGCCTCAGAGTAATTCTTTCTACCAGTGGGAGAGAGTCCTTGCGGACTTCGCAAATGGCAGAAAACGAGGAAGGTGGAAGGACAGTGGTCTAGAAATTTGTTCTGGGCTGTAACAAAGCACCTTCTTAGTTCTGAAAGCCTTAACACCATTCAAAGAATCTGCTTTATGAGGGGCTTGTGAAACCTGCTGCCCTTCTGCCTGTTGCAGCCCAGGTGCCTGGCAGTGGCCTGGGCTGGCGCCTGGTTAACCAGGGCTAAACCAGCAGCAGTGCTGACCATGGCACTGCAAGCACCTGCACAAAGTTTCTTACAGCTGGTCTTGGTAGACCATCTGAATTATTGGCAACAAACCAGGAATGACCCTTAGCCTGAGAAATGCTTGCCTAGGGGAGGAAGCTGGCAGTCAGACTAGGGTGCGTGAAGAGGTTTCCAGAACCATGCTCTCTCCTGCTCCTTTCTCCCTTGAACATCTAAGGGACTGCTTCCTACCTCTCTTTCAAAAAAAAAAAAAAAAAATCTAAATAAATAAGCCTTGCAGTTTGAATCCCTGTCCTTTAAACCTTTTTTCAAAACAGTAGAAAGTATTCCCCCACAAATCACTGACACACAAAAGGAACACTTTCACTTCCTTTCTCATCCAGCTAAATCAACATATGCAGGTATGTGGAAATGGAGAAAAGCCAGTTAGCTAACCTGCCTACCGCATCCCGTCATGAAACAACTGACAGATTTGGGGATTAACGGGCTTACCCAGCACAACCCTGCAAAGGGAAATCCTGTCTCATTGACTTCTGAGGCTTAGTGTTCAATAGGATTTAAAATGCATCTTTCCCATAGCCTCTATAAACCAAGTCAAGCAGCTAAACCCTTTCCTTTCACCCTATCCTGCTGAGATACTCAGCAATTTGAAACTGCAGTTCTTTGCCTCATCTTAGTTACTAAAACATCAGTAATGAGAGGGTACAAGGATCCCTTTTTGCAGCTAGTGAAGGTTCTCCTCCTAACACTCCTGGGAAAAAGGTGTCAGAAAGACTTGGCCTCATTCGATGAGTAGGTGCCACGAGGATGCATTTTCAGCATCAATGAACTTCACAGCTGTTGGAAGGGAGAGGAGTCGCTGAAACTCTTCAGGGCCATCAGGGCTTTCAACTGAAAACAGCTTGAGGTGTGTTGGCCACAGTCTGGGGACAACCAGTGTTTCATCTGCTTAAGGATGCTAACAAAATGGAGATGTACAAGAAGCCGCATATGGCATGCGGGAGTAGAATCACAGAATCACAGAATGGTTTGGGTTGGAAAGGACCTTAAAGATCATCGAGTTCCAACCCCCCTGCCATGGGCAGGGACACCTCCCACTAGCCCAGGTTGCCCAAAGCCTCATCCAGCCTGGTCTTGAAGAGTAGCACGAAGGCTGCTAGAAGAACTGAAGCCGTCTGAGTTGCCATCTTTTGCTCTCCTTCAGTGGCTTTGGAGTCCATGGGGAGAGCAGCTCTGCCAGGAGCTCTGCCAGCTACCAACCCCTGTAGGGCACTGCCGCACTTGTGGGCTTCAGCCAAGGCTGGTCACCAAGGTGAGGTAAAACCCTCCCCTCGGAAGAGATTTCTGCAGGAGTACATCATGAAACGCTACAGAGATAATTAAAAGTAAACAGGAATGGAGAGTTTTGGAGAGGTCAGGCACCTCTGGGTTTTCTTGGTTTACATGGGATGGGGATCCACAGTCAGGCAGGACTTGGAGGGAGTGCTGCCTGCCGTTCTTCCTCAAGGGGGATATACCAAAGGTGCTTTTCAGCCACACAGTTAGGTTTCATTTAAAACCAAACTAGCACAAAGGGAGCTTCTGAAAACAAAGCAAAGCAAAACAAAACAGCCTCTCAGCTTTGATGGGTGATTCAGAGCAGAAGTAAAGCAGACCTTTCCCTTGCCTGCATTGCCGTACTACCATCGACAGGTAGTATTGGTCAGAAGCCAATTCACCCAGGGCTGCAGATTCATCTGGGTATTGGGACTAGGCAAGTTGCACCCAGTGTGTCATTATGAAATGCAGTCATCTTTACGGGCACGTACAGAGATGTCACTGGGACTGTGCAGAGCACAGATTAGGTTTGAGAGATTTGTTTCACATCTGTGCTTTAAGGCATGGTGAGGTTGTTTCATTAGCAAGCAGAGATAAAGAAAAGACCTCCCCTTCTCACTCAGTTGCTGGCTGTTATTGTGAATTAAATACAAGCACAGCAATTTGCTGTTTTGAAATGACTGGAGTGGTGAGGAGACACCACTTGCTCTGCACAAGCACATGGCAAGCAAGGATGAAAAAGACGACTAACATACAAAACCACCTCTGGCCCAGAAAGTCCTTAAACTGCACGTGGTTGGGAGTGGAGAGGCTCTTCTGAGAAAGCATCACAAGTGGACCGTGCTGTGTATTCACCTCGTCATTGCTGTCCCCAGGCATCTGCTTTTGGGCACCACAAAACCTTTGATCTGACCTACCCTGGGTGTTCCTACATCCCTCAAAGGCTGAAGGCAACTCAATGAATAAACCAGAGAGGTGTCAGAGATGAGAGTCCCCGCTCAAACGCCCGGGCAGACCTTTTTATCTCTTGATGAGTCGCAGGGAAGGGCTCATCTTGTAGCATGGGGGAGGAACGGTTGCCTGCAATAAGGAGCCAACTGGTTTTTCACTAGGAGAAAAAAAAAACTTGCACAAAGAGGCAGCAGGCCATGGCACTGGTGCAAGCACCCACCACTTTATGAGTACAGGAGCACGGTTCTCTGTCCTCCTGGCAGGAGGAGCAGGAGCCCTAGTCCAGTG
>NW_010124427.1:36936-37266 GCF_000699245.1 Pterocles gutturalis
AGGGGCCAGGAAAGAGGATCCCTCCAAGAAGGCCAGCCTCTAGGATGTCTCTCCCCTTAACAAGTAATCTCATGAGCAATGCTTGCCATTATTCAAATACACGTGTATGTCTTGAGCAGGGATGGATACACTCCATTCCAACAGGACAGATGTGTACGGGGCGTGGGGGGAAAGAGCTGCCCAACTGCAGCCTGGGGCACCCCAGCTCTTGCCCTGAAAGGGCCTAAAGCTTCTCTCGATCTTTCCCCCATCAAATAAACACCAGTTGGATGTGCAGTGGCAGCATTAGCCTGAGTTATTACTATTAATTAATTTTATTTTTTTAATTAA
>NW_010124428.1:0-498 GCF_000699245.1 Pterocles gutturalis
GGGAGGAAGGGCACCGGGGGGAGGATGAGGAGGGACACCAGGCAGGTCCGTGACGATGATGATGACGATGATGAAGATCATGGCCCGTGGTGGAGAACCTCGAGGAGGACCATGAGGATGGGGGACGTCAGCGGGGCTGCGAGGATGAGGAGGGTGGAGAACATCAAGGTGGTCCATGAGGAAGATGAAGATCAAGAAGAAGACGAAGATCAAGATGAGGAGGATGATGATGAAGGTCAACGTCCTCCAGGATGGAGAACCTCAAGGTGCTCCACGATGAAGATGAGGATGGAGAACCTCAAGGGAGACCACGATGAAGATCACGTTGATGATGAAGATGAAGATCAAGATGATGATGAAGATCAACGGGGTCCATGATGAAGATGATGATGAAGACCAACGTCCTCCACGATGGAGAACCTCAAGGTCCTCCACGATGAAGATGATGATGAGGAACCTCAAGACGCCTCATGAGGATGATGATGGAGAACCTCAACG
>NW_010124429.1:0-13512 GCF_000699245.1 Pterocles gutturalis
GCTTGTTCAGCTCCGCTTGCTGCTGTGTTTGAGAGCTGTGGCGTTCAGATGTCGGCTTCTTTCTGCGGAGCGGCTCTAGCCCACCCCCGGCAGGTGTTTGGGATCCTGTGGCCACCACAGCTCCAGCGGCGAGTTCACGGTTTGCCGTGAGATCTGGGGGTGATGGCAGCAGCGCTTCCCCACTGTGGGGACCTGCAGTAAGTGCCTTGGAAGCTGCCAGTGCCCAGCCTGGGCCTCTGTGCCCGAAATGATTTGTGATGGGGTGATGGGTTGGTGCACGATGGAGGGACTGTGTGTTGTGTCTGGTTTCAGATTTAGGAAGAAAGGTAAGAAAAACTGTGAATGCTGTGGCAACTCAAACCATTCCAGACTGAACAGAGAGGGAAAGGGACAACAGAAAAATAAGTTTATTTTCAAACAAAAGGCCAGGTTAACCACAACACAAAAGGAAAACACATCCTCACTAAGCCCAGGGGAGCTGGTTGGGCTTGAATTTAGCTGAAGTATGGTCTGGTTGGAACTTCAGAACCAAAATGGTATGTGCTTTTGTGTCTGTGTGTCCAAAGGACTGAGTCCAGACCTGCTGCCATCTGACAGTGAGTTGCTAGGTTTCAAACCCAGTCAGGGGGAGAACGGGCCCAAGGCAAGAGGCAATTGCACATTTCGTTTCAGTTGACATATTAAATATAGACTGTATGGTCTGAGGCCAGGTTCCAGGCAAGAGACAGATTCTAGGGATCTGCCACTTAGATATGGAAATTAGGGGGGCCAGCATGGGTATTAGCCAGATCTGTGTGACATTAGCTTGCTACTAAATGTGGGATTCTTGCAGCAAAATAGATACATCCCTGTGATTTTGACATTTTTGAGCAGATGCAGGTGTTGGTCAGGGGTGTTGGTGCTCTGTTCTGTCTAGAAAAGGCCGTTGAGATGTGTAAGTTGTTCTGGTGGCTGTTGTACAGTCCTTTCCACACACCTTTAGTTTCCTCTGCCCTCCCCCCCACCCTTTGTACGAAGTGAAAGGTTGGGATTCCTTTACTGGTGGTGTGGGTTTACATGTAGACTCTCAGCGTGGTTTGGGAATAGGCAATGTGCCTCTCTGAAGAAGTAATGCCTCCACAAGGATGTAGGGGGGCGGGTTTAATGTGCATTGAAGAAATTAGACCCACAGTCCAGCCAGCCTTGACCCTGGCCTTCCCCTCCTGTCTCACCAGGTCTGGTTGCGTTGGCTGAGGCTCCCTGCAAGAAGCCGCCCTGGTGCGGAGCTGTGGCTTTGGCACATCTGGGCAGCTGTGCGCTCATTCCTGCACCATACAGAAGCCATAATCTTTCAGGGGCAGTTGTAACAGCAGATCCCATTTTCTCTCCCTGTGTTCCCCGATCTACAGTGAGATCCAGTTGACAGCTCACATGTGGCTTCCATCTGCTTCTTCCCTGTTTTTCCCTAAATGGGGAAGAAGCAGTTGAGTGGGGAGCTGGTGCTGCACTGGACCCCCTTGCAGCTTCACACGGAGCTGAGCAGCTGCCTCTGCCCCAGGGGGGAAGGAAGGGTGGGAAAGGGCTGTCGGGGCACGGGGGTGTGAGTTGGACTGCAGAGCCCAAGAGCGAACTAGGACTGTCCTGCACAGGTGCTGAGAACTGATGAATTCACTGCAGGCAGAGGAGGATCTTACAGGCCTAGAAACATCAGCGCTGGTATTGAAGGGGTTTTGTTAGTGCCTGACTATTCGTGTCTCAGCAACCTGACTACTGGTAGTTGATACTGTTCCAGCCTCCTAATATAATGCACGAGGCAGTTTTTCTATTTATGTTAATCACAGATACGTTTGCATGTTAATGGCAGTGTTTGTCTTAAAGCTAATATTTTCACGGGAAGAAGAGGGAGGAGGAGGCATTTGAACAGGCTTTGGAATGGGTCAGAGGAGACTGAGCAGGGAGAATCAAGTGGAAATTTTTGGCTCTGTGTTCCAGGATGGGGCAGGAGGTAGTTCTTCCACAGCCATCAATGGTGCTCTCCTGGATGGGTTTCCTAGCAGTGCCTAGTGGGGAGATTCTGGAGTGTGAGATACTAAACTGAACCGCAGGGGAACAGCAGGGACAGGAGCAGCCCTCTCGCAGGGCACGTGGGGAAGCGTACAGTGTGTGACAGATGGGGAGCTTTCCTAAAGGGCAGGGTGGTAATAACAACCTCAGCCTAACTGGCTTTGCTGGCAGCTGAGTTTTGACTCAGCTTCTTCAGGCTTGTAGATAAGCTCTCTGCTGACTCCATGCTTCCCCTGCTGAAGCATTTGATGTTATTTCTAATGCTGAGCTGAATCTAGAGACCCCTCTCTTCTGCAGACTGACAGCCTTTTCTTGTTCAAGGCTTTAGGCTGCTGATGTCTGGAGTAACGTTTAGGATCTAAAGGGACTGTAAATCCCAGTGTCAATGTGAGGCTTGTAGGCAGGATCAGGCACAGAAACTTTTTTTTTTTTTTTTTTTTTGTCTGCAGTCTCTTGCAAGTGGAACTAGGTTGGGTTCTGCTTACAGGGAGCTGGAAACCCTCCTGGAGCCAGTGGGAGTAGGGTGGTGTCACCCTACACTAAGGGGATATACAGGTTCTTTTAGGGAACCTTAGCATAATGATGATGGCACAAAGTCATAGTTACACTTAAAGCTTCATTTTCTTAACAGAATTTTATGATTAGTATAGCACAGAACTTATGATTAGAATGGCACAGGATTTCTACAAGCAGAATCCCCATCGTACAATTTATAAGTAGCATAATACAGAGTTTATATTACAGCTTAATTTATAATTTCTAATCACCTGGCCCCTCTGCCGATCAGGTCAAATCTTAATACATGGTTTGCCATATCAATATAACAATCATAATCTAGACTCTAAATTCATGTAAAAGAATGAGTCACTCTGTCAGTCCTGGGAGGAAGCAGAGGATGGAGGAAGCGGTCGGCCCTGGGTCTCACTGTCCAGCAGCAGCTCCAATCCACATTCCCCCCTTAGGACTTGAACTGCTTGATTTTTCTAGACAGTGCTGTGGGTGCAGTTATGCTTCCCTGTTCTGTGAGGGGACCGTCACCACCACCTGATGGCCCCGGGTGCCTGGGACCTTCAGGGTCAGCCAGGAAGGGAGTAATTGGCCTGGTGCCCAGGAACCTTGAGGCTAGTAGGGAGGGAGGGGAAGAAGAAATCGTTTGGTTTGTCTGGTTGGTTCACAGGACCTTCAGGGCCTGATATTGAGGGGAAAGAGAATGAATACATGGCCCACTTGGTCTCAGAGAGTGTCAGCTTGCCTGATTAGAATGGTAGAGGATTTCTACAAGCAGAATCACTATAGTATAATCTATGAGTAGTGTAATACAGAATTTATAATGCAACTTATGATTTCTAATCACCTGGACCCCCTGCGGATCGGGTCAAATTTCAGTACATGGTTTGCTGTGTCAATGTAGCAATTCGTATTCGAAAATCATATAAAAGAAGATGAGTCAGTCCTCAGAGGAAGCAGACGATGGTGTGCTTCACTTACTTGCTCCATCCTAAGGAGCAGCTGAAGAGTTAGTTTGCAAGAGATAATGTCTGTTAAGGAAGGAAGACCCTTTTTCCCTAATATTTGTTTAGATGATGAAGCTTAGAAGTGTTGTGTTTCTGCAAAACCCCCTTCTGTATTTCTAACCAGAATTCTGCAAAGAGAATAGAATTGACTTCTGCATCCTACCTCCAAAACATCTGTCTGTGGAGGACGATGATAATGTTTTCCAAAGGATGTAGCTGACCTCTTTAGCTCCCTCCTTTCGACAGCCAGTACAGCCTCCCAGATTCCTGCCATTTGGGAAACAAGAATGAGATGAAATGAATGAGCTGAATGCTCTGAAAGCTTAGAGGCGTGGAGAGCTCAGGGATGGAACAGCAGACAGGGCTGTCCTGCGCCCATCGCTTGTCCCAGTCCAGCCCAGACATGGCCCATTGTTAGAGGCTGCCTAAGTGCTGTTTCATGCTCTAGTGAAGGGAGGGAGTACAAGCTGGCTCCTGCTGAGCGAATATCCACATCCTTGAAAAGCAGAACAGCAGCAAGGATTGCCCTGGGAGTGAAGCAGGCAGTTTGAGTGAGGCATCTTCAGGCTTCGGAGCTGCAGGGTGCCTCTGTCTCCAGAGACTGCTGCCTCTTGGTACAGATACCTCAACACCTGAAAGATGAGCAGTATTTTGGGCCGCCTTTGCTGTAGGGAAGAGAAGGACCAGAGGGCTCTAGGAAGGGGATTCATGTCACTTTTTTGGATTTGTGCTGGTGCATGTAGGTGTTGCTGGGCTTTACAAATCCCTGATCTGGCATGATGACAGTACCTTGCAAAGTAACTCTCTCCCTGTGTGTCTCTGCTTTATCCCCACTAAATGTTGCACTTTTGTTCAATCGTCTTTTTATCCGTGTCCTCCCATGGGCTGAGGTTTTTGAGCCTGCCAGTGTGCATTATCTGTTTTGATGTTCCTGAGCACTGGAACTGGGAGTTGGGGACTGGGTTTGAGTGCTTAACTCCGCAGGTAGCCTCATGTAGACCCATTCCTCTCCTGTCCTTACTTTTCTTAGGTTTGATGGCTAATTCTGCTGAGGCAAGGATGATGTATTCATTACACGTGAGCATGGTACCAGTGCATTGAAGCTCTCAGTGGAATAAATTGCTTATTCCCAAATCCTGTCTTCAGAGTTTTGTGTGCTAAACCTGACCCTGATTATCTTAGAATGGGTCTTGTGTGACTTGCGAAGTAGCAGACTGGAGCAGCAGGGGGGAGCAGGCAAGCGTCGGAGTTTGGGACTTTGGTGACCAGGCCTCCAAATCTGCTAGAAATAGCGCTTGGGCTCTCTGCTTACACAGGTGCTTTTGAGGCTTTTCCTGATGCTTGACATCACGGCAGTCTGCAAGGGGACAGCGAAAGCAGAGGGGTGCTTCACCCCCCGAGTAGAGCTAGCTGCCTTTGCCATGAGAATTGCAGGTTACCTGCGTGCTTCCTGCCTCACTGCGTTTGTTAAATTATCTGGTGATCCCACATCTGGCCTTGGTGCAGCATTCTCGGTTCAAAACCTGGTTAATGAGGAGCTTTAATTACCTGTTAGAGATATCTAATACTTGTGTGCTGGTTGTGGAGGTTTTTTTTTCCTTAGCAAGAGCTACGGGGACAGATGTGATTTGCTCAGCTGCAGCAACTTACCGGAGTTGGGGTGGAAGAACAGCATAATCGTGTTGCCATGGGCTGGGATTGTCCTGAGCAGCTGGCATGGCCTAAAAATGTTGTGTGCCATGGAGTGACTCTAGGGCGGAGGGGAGAGATCTGGACAGCCCCCCAGAGAGCTGACGTGGCTTTGGAGTACCCAGAGCCGGGCAGAAGAAGGTGGGGGCAAAAGAACAGGCCTCTCTGTTTGGGCCATAACAACGCATCTGCAGCCCCAGCACAACAATATAGATGTCGACATTTAGCAACAAGCTAAAGGGACATGTCCTGCCTTTGCTTAGGATGTAAAATGACGCTGTGAATAGGAGGGGGATGACTGAGGGGGTCAGTGAGTCTATTTTCCAGTGCTTTGCCCGTCCTCGTCTGAAACAACTCAAGTGACGGAGCTCCAGACACTTCCCTGGGGAGATTGTTCCACAGTCTAATAAATCTCCCTCTACCAGGAAATGTTTCTTGATAACCAGCCACATTTTTCCTTTGCTTAGTTTAATTTGATTATTCTGAGCATCAGAGCACCCAAAGATGATCCCTCTTCTTCCTGGAGGGGCTACAATTCCTCCCTTGGCTCCAGTGTTAGGCTAAGATGCTGAGCCAAATCTTGACTAAGAATGTCAGGATCTGGCCTTTTCCCTGTGCTTTTCATCTGGCTTCTTAAGTTGGTTGCATTATCCTTTGCTGTTCTCTGTGTTTCCCTTGTCATACGTCGGTATATTTGTGTGTGTTTGTGCACATGGTGTGGGTGCGTGTATGGCACAGAAAGCCAGGCCTCTCCTTCTGTCGCTTTCCATGATTGTCTGAGTCTGGATTGTGGAGATTTCATATGAGCGTAAAATCCCAGACACTTTTCCTCTTTTCCTTGCCTTTTTTTTTTTTTTCGTATCGATAATCATACGGCTCCTTGCATCTCCCCTGATCGTTGTGTTTTGGGCTTTTTCTCCTTTCTCTCACGTTAGCTTGTGTTTTGCTCTCCTGTTGTTTCTCGCCTTGTTCAACACCTGTTTCAAACCTGCTTGGTTCACTGGGACCCTTTTCCATGACTTCAGCAGAGCCTGGATGGAGACTGCAAGTCTTTTAATGTTGTTTCTTTGTCTTTTCACTGGAGTCTGTGACACATCAAAATTAGGTAACATTTGCAGCTTTAATTAGCAAGCCTCCACCAGCCCCCCATTCCCTGCACCGCTCAGGTCTCACAGGAGGTCTGTCCTAGGCACTTCCTCTGTACCTGAGCAGAAACGTTGGGACGGAGGTCTGCTGAACAGGCCAGCATCTGTAGTTCTTGTACTTCAGTCGCCTGCTGTTACCAAAGATGAACGTTGTGTTGATCTGAAATTGCCTGTCTAACCTGACACTTGCTGTATCCGCTGCAGGTTGTGCGTTCCTCACGTACTGTGCCAGAGACTCTGCCATCAAAGCCCAGACAGCACTGCACGAGCAGAAGACTTTGCCAGGGGTAAGTCCCAGTGAACTGTGCCTGGAGCTCATGCCATGGGACGGCGGGAGTGAGGATGAGAAGTGTCTTAGATTAATTTTCCTGCTTGTGAAATAGCAGTGTGGTTTGGGAGTTAGAACAGGGATGTGGGAGCCAAAGCACAGCGCTGCTCTTCTTCACAGAGCTGCTGCTCTCTACTTTGCCAAGGCTGCCCCGGGTAACTCCAGCCAAGCCTGTTTCTGTCTGCTCTTTGGTCTCTGTGATGTGGCGTGGCATCTTCAGCTATCTGTCCCTGTCACTAGGGAGCTGTGGGCTTTGGGGTGAAGTGTGTGGGCATGCCGGAAGGCTGACGGGAGACAAGACAAGGTACCAGACCCTTTTCCTCCAGGTGTGCAGAGCTTCCTGGTGTGTCTGCTCCTAATCTGCCGTTGCCCCACAGGGTGCCTGGACAATTTGTTGAGTGGCTCTTTGCAGGACCCAAAATGACTTCTAGTGTGGTGGCTGAGTTGGATCAGCTTCTCTGAAGAAAAAAATACACCTGCCACATCCCACTGTTGGGAAGATAAATGGGTTATATAGGTGAGACCGAGACTCCTGAACTAGCTGTGGTCTGTTCCTGGGTCGTTCTTGCTCCACAGCTGGTGTTGGGAGCAAAGTGCAGTAGGGATTGCAGGAGGACGGGGACTGTGGAACAGGTCCTTCCTCAGCACGGAAGCCCTCTGCCTCCCTTGGACCTGCTGTGAACTGAAGGAAGTTCTGAATTGTTGCCATTCCCATTTTGGTATGGTTTGGGCGCTTTGACTGGGCCGTTCTTGTGCTGTGCTGAGGGGTTGATCAAGCACGTTAGAACGATTCTTTTGGAGGTGAGTAGATGGAGGAGTTGGGTACAGACAGAAGCTCACAGGACACCCTGAGTGCTCAAGGCAACCGAATAATTAATGTAAACCAGAGGTCTCTGGAGAGGGGTTAGGAATTCTTAACCATAACGTTTCCTCTTTAACCCATACAGGTCCAAATAGCTTCCCTCCCCTCACCCAGCTTCCCTCAAGACCTCCGGACGCACACATCCTTTTCCATATTTGTTTACCTGTGTTCCCTTTTTGCATGAGCCTGTGTTGGCATTTGGGGTCTGGAAAATGCACATAACTTAATTACCACTTAATAGGATCTTTACTGTTTCAGCTTATCTCAGGGCAGATTGCAGATAACCAGGTGCTCAAATACTGTTTAGGTTAGTTTTGTGTGAGGGGAAAGGCCAGCCTTTCTGGCCAGTTCTCTGCCCACCAGCCACCTCCAAGCCAGCCTGACCCACTCCCGCTCCCTGCCCTTCACAGGACTCTCTGCGTCCTGCATGTGCACAAATCCTCTTTCATGTTCCCCAGTTTTGCTCCCCGAGGACAGGCTGGGGAGCTGCACAGTTCAGTCTGACTCAGTCCCAGTAAAGCAGTTTGACGAGCTCCAAAGACTTAACAGAAGTGGAGACAGATCTGCCTGAGGAACAAAACAGAAACCAGCTCCCTTTGTCGCCCGAGTCCACAGGGCTCGGGGAACGACACACAACCCACTGAGGCTGAACAGCATCTTGGGATCTGAAAGCAGAGAGGGAATCAAACCCTTACGCTTCTTCCTAAGTCTAGTGTCCTCTTCAGCTGCCAGCCAGCCTGGCAGTGCAGTGTTTTACCTTCTCCCCACTCCCTGGCACATTGCTCCCTGGCTCGGTGAAGCGATATTATATCTCAGTAACCCATGCCTTTGATTCGTGATTGTGCCTTCACTTTGCTGAGTTCTGAAAGGAATTGAAGAGGTTATTAGTGACACGCAGTGATCACACACCAAGTTAAAGTCTCTCGCTAAGTGAAATTTGAGGGAAAAGCAGCCAGCTTTTCAATATTTTGCAGAAACGCTTTGTGTTTCTTTTCATTTGCAGCCAGACAGTTGCAAATTACATAAAATTGCTCCTGAAGAAGAAGGGGAAGAAGAATAGAGGGAGGAAGCGGAAGGGGGAGGTTTAAAAAAGTAATTCTTCTGGCCAAGGTACAGTTACCATCTTATTTCAATGCAGAACAAAGCAGGGCTTGCTGAAAGGTGGGCAAGTAAGTGGCAGAAATGGGTATTGATCCAAGCTGGGAATATGGGCAGTTTAAGAGCAGTGATGGGGCTCCTGAAATGTGGCTACATCAGGGGGAGAGTTCGTGGGTGCAGTGACGGCTTGGGAACACAGAGACATGGGAATGGAAAATTACAGACAGCAGCAGTGTTAGAGCAGAGAGAGACTCTGGGAGTGCACCATGGGTTGAGATGCTGCAGCACTAATTCAGATGATTTGGCACAAGGATTAATGCAGAGACCTAGCAGAGCTTGAGCAGAGGGCATCCCTGTAGGCAGGCTGCCTCCTGTGCTGCCAGGAGCAAGGGCTCACCGTGCGCCGTCTGTCAGGATCCACAGCCCATGGTGATATAAGGGAGCACAGGTGACTGGAGGGAGTTTTGGTAGAGAGGCCAAAGCATCTCATTCTTCCCTCCTCTCTCTCCTGTGCAAGTGCAGGGGTGAAGCCAGCCTGGACCAGTATTTCTGAGAGTTTCTTCATGTGGACGCTGCCAGGTATTGCAGCTGGCAAAGCTGGGAGACATGCTGAGAGGTGGGGTAGGAGGCCTGGATGTTTGGTTGGGGGCTGGAGCTGGACTGCAGTCTTCGAGGTGGCCTCTGCAGTTTGAAGCCTTGAGTAGGGGAGGGTGGAGAAGTTTCTCCTGTGTCCATCCTGTAGGTTTGATAGACATCCACCAGCCAATTCCTGAGAGCCATGCAACATTATCTAGCTACCCATTGCTAGAGGGGAGCGATACAGAGAGCAAGTCAAGGCTGTCTCATTGAAATGGCAGCACCATGACATGAAGGTACTGGGCTAAAGCAGCCCCTGGGCAAGGAGCAGCAGAAATGCCTGTTCACTGCAGAGGAAATTGCAAATGCTTACGCTGGTGGGGTTTTGGCTTAAGGGGCTGAGAACTAGCAGAGAGGCAAGGCAGCAGCCCTACGAAGTACATACCCTGGAGAGGGAGGGGGAGAGCAAGCTGCCAAGGCAAACATTGGCTCCTGCTGCTTATGGAACTGGAAGGATAATGAAGTTAAAGATCAGCACCCGTTCTCACATGCTGACCAAACATACACATGCAGGCTCTGTCCTGTGCACAGCGGGCCTCCCTTTCTCTCTAGGAGTTGCTGCCCTTTGCACAGCGGGGCACTTGCATCTCCTTGTAGCGCAGAGCTTAGATTTTTGTCTCCCAGAGCTGGCATGTTGTCCTGGTGAGCTCACCTGTACCCATGAACAGATCAGAGCCAGGGGAGTGTGCCAGTGCTCCCGGCTTTCCCCACGGCAGCTTTCTTGCAGTTGCTCAAGGTAACTTGGTGACCTATCTCATAACATCTTATTCCTGCCACACTCCCCTGTCTCTGACCTTCCTGTCAGGCTGTTTGGAGAAGACATCCAGCGCCCAGCCCTCCCTGCACTCAGGCTGCACCGCTGACCCTGCCCCACTGGACACCTGGAAGGCAGTACTCCTAATTGTCCTTGTCGCCTTCACAATGGGATTGGATGGAGCGAATTCATAAGCAGCCTTTAGAGCTATGCTGGAATGGTGCTTGGTGCTAATGTTGCTCGTGTTTCTGTGTGAGACAACTCCTGTTTCTCAGGGAAGGATGGTTCTTCTGGATAGGACCAAGGTACACTGAGACATCAGTAGAAAGACACAGGCAGGAGACTTGAGCATGGAAACTGGCACCAATCCATCAAAGAGAATCCAAATGAGCAAATCTGCATTTAGATTTATGTGCTCTGCACAGCTAGAAGTGGTTGTGATCATTCAGACAGGGCATTGTCCAGCAGAGGACCAGCCCACAGTTTGCAAAGTCTAAGAGCCCAGGACCTAATTCTGCCAAGGGCCTTGGATGCCTTTTGGTTCCTGATGTCCCAGAGGAAGCCAGCCTGCATTGTGTGTTTCATGCTCTCTGCCTCTGACCCACTTAACACTGTGAGGTTCCCCTGCATTGCACCTGAGGGGCTATTTTACATTACTTACTCCTAATTAATAGAGAGGCTTGCCCTGCTGTCTCAAGGGGCTTCCTCCTCCTATCCAGCTTTTGTAGTTTGAAAGCTGAGGAAGCGAGAGTTTGGGGTCACTGCTCCTCCCTGGAGGACATGGCTCCCAGATTGCTGGGATGACCACTCATGCTGGGCATGGGTGTAAGTGTGGGGAGCTAGTTCACCTCCAGAAGGGGTTTTTTGGGTGTGGTGAAAGAAATGGTGCGTTTTGGCCTTGGTGAAACCAATAGCAAAGCTTCCTCTCACTTTAGCAGGGCCAGGAATTTTCCTTAGATTCTTGGTCCCAAGAGTGCTAGAGGGGTGGGAGGAGCATTTCCTTGAAAGCAGGGAGTAAGCCCAAAGAGAGTACAGTTCCCCGTTTCTCTGTGCTGACCAGATGCTGGGGATGGGGTGGGATGTAATCTTGGTATTTGCCAGCAAGACCTCTCAACCCTGCTTCTTCCCTAGAAACCTCCAGGCTCCTCTGGGTTGCAGCAACTCTCCTACCACCGAGCATCTCCTGGCTGCTTCCCGAGGGCTGTGCAGGAAAGGCGGCTGCTGTGTTTTGTAGCATGTAGCATGTCGGTGGTCACTATGGCTTCGTGTCCCCATCAGGCTGGCTGGTTGCTTCCCACCAGTAACCCCAAAGAAAGCGAGCTTACAAAGGCTGCGTGCTTGTGAGGAGAGCGATGCAGATAGAGAAACGTCGTCTGTGAGAGCTGTGGGCTGTGGAGGGGAAGCGCGTCTGTGTTTGGAAAGGGAAGGCATGCATCCAGCCAGGAGGGCAAATGTGAGAGAGAGGCTGAAGGGGGGCAGCTCCTGTGTGCTGCCCATCTGATGTCCATGGCTGCGTGTGGCTCCAGAAGGTTTTTGGGGTACAGTGGGTCATGGAGCTTACAGCTCTTAGTCTGCCATTAGCAGCAAGTAGGAAGGACCATGAAATGCAGGGGTGAGGGACTCGGAATGGGGGACATTTGGCCCATAGTGGCCTTACGGAATGTGCTAAATGTTAATGTGATGTTCTTCAGAAGTGAAGAATAATGCTCAGCTGAATAATTTAATGAGGCAAATAAAGCTCAGCTAGTGAGGCAGGCACAGGCTCATAAATAATTTGCTCCAGTTCTCCGTGCCACGTGTGTTCATGTAGGTTTGTGTTCCTGTGTGCTGAAGGCACGTGTGTCTGTGCATGTGCATCTGCTTGGCGCTTGGAGTTTAAGGCAGGCACATCCTGCCTTTGTTGGGTTCTGGGGCCAGCTGGGCATCTACAAATATGGCTTTCTTAGAATCAAGTGTGTTCTCTGATTACTGTGCAGCTTGAGATGATGACTGGAGGCCAGAAGAATTTGTATTCCAGAGTTTTCTGCGCAAGCCAGAGGCATGTCCTCCCTGCTGTTCTGTCTTTCTCCCTCAGATGGAAGGGGTAAAGCTTGACCATCCTTTCTGCACATTGAGTTCCTGGAGGGGACAGAGCTTGTCTTCTGAGACCTGTGTACAATCTTTAGGACCCCACTAGGACATTTCTGTTGACTTAAAGCAGCTGTGGGCTCTCTTTGCGTTTGTGGGCTCACACCTCTGCTTGAGAGGTCTTTGATGTTTTGTTCATCTTTAATGGCCACATGGGACTGAGAAGGATTAAAGTGCTTTTGTTCTGTTTGTGGAAGCCTCTGGGTGTCCAGTTCTCTGCAAGGAGGACCATGCCTGCCTCTGCCTCAGCTGGGAGACCTCCCATTTCAGGAAGCAGCAGGAAAGAGAGTCCTGCTGCTCTTCTCCAAGCCTCAGCGTCTGGACAAATCTGTTGTGTCTTGTTTTTTCTTCTTTACCCACATCTTCCAGAGCAGATGAAGAGCAGCCCAGAGACCAGACCTCAGTTCAGTGGGCAGCTCCCAAAGTCACTGGAGCTGGCCAGGTCTCTGGAGGTGGGCAGCCCTTGCCAAGGGCTTGGTCTGACGTGGACAGAGGGTGAGTCTTCCTGTGCCCTCCTGAGGTGTTGTGCCAAGCAGGCAAGAGAGAAGCTGTGGCCGCAGCTGTGGGGCGCAGAGCAGCCCTCGTGCTTGATCTCACCCTCGGCAGCCCCACCTCCTCCCGTGGCTGCAGCCAGAGGTGGCTCCAGGCTTGCGCCAGTGCGAACCCCCGTCGGTGCTGGCAATCTCGCAGGCGTCCTGCCGCAGCCCACCCCTGGCTGTGGGGAGGGGGGGAAGGAAGTAAAGGGGTGGACAGATGGGTAGAGGGGCCCCCTCCCCAGAGATCGTATCAGAATGTCTCTTTTGTGCAAAGCAGAGGGAATGCCCCCAAGAGCTGGTTCCCATGGCAACCACAAATGTCAGGTTCCACGTGGTGAATAACCGTTTCCATGACAACCCCTCCTTTACCCTAGGTGCTGGGAGCTGGAGTGACAGCCCTGTTGGGGGAAGGGACAGGGAGATGTCCTCAGGTACTTAACCCCTTCTCCCCCCTGCCGCCATCCCCCTCCCGGGGCTCTGTGCCTAGTGGGGGTGTGGTGCTCCCTTTCTCCCTCCCTTCCCCCAAATGGATTTGCTCCTCACAGAAGCTGAAATCCGAGACTGTCCCTCCATCTCCCTCCCCATCTGTTTAGCTTAATCCTGGTTTTGCATCCTGGGTAGAAACAAAGCTATTTCTCAGTGCTGTGGGGGCAGCGGGGGGGTGAGGAGGTAGCCAGCTGCCCCTCTTGACTCCGCACTGAGCACACATCGCAGCTGCCTGCCCTCTCCCACCCAGCCTGCTGCTGAAACACCCCCAGCCTCGGCTTGTCCAGGCACGGG
>NW_010124429.1:13636-15524 GCF_000699245.1 Pterocles gutturalis
TTGGCACCTCCTTGGGAGAGCAGCGGCCCAGAGGTTGGCGACTGCCAGTGCTGCACATGCTGGGACCATGTGGCAGCGTAGTGGGATGTTGGGAGCTCTGCAAATCCATGCAGTTGAGAGAGAGTGGGAAAGGGACCCTCAGTGTTCCTCTCTCCCCCAAATGACACAGCAAGTCCTGGGAGATGGAGTTGGAGCTGGCCCTGCTGGCTGCTGAGGTGCAGCATAGCAGCAGATTGGCCTTCCTCTGGGGAGCTGCCAGCCGGTCACTGGCTCTGCCAAGCAGCCCCATACTGCTCCTTGAGGGGTGGTATTGCTTGGGGGTGGTCCCGGCTTCTGCGCATCCTGCCTGAGATCCACCAGCCAGTGGAAGCCAGCTCACAGCCCCCAGCTGCACAAGTGCCCTCCCATGCCCAGCGGTCAGGCTTCAGCAGCGGTGTGCCATGCCACAGCAGCCTGGCACATTCAGGTTGGCATCTGTCCCGTGAACTGCAAAGTTGCTTCATGGTTTTCCTGCAGCTGTTGTGGATGTGGGCTCTACCTCTGTATTCTGGCCAGTCTGGCTCAGCCCCTACTTGGAGACTGACAACAGTCCGTGTTTTTCATGCTGGCTTCTAAACACATTTCAGCTGGTGACTTTTATGGCTTGATTTATTTTTCTGTTTTGCTGTGTTGCTGTTTTTCCTGAGGGTGTTCCCTAAGAGAGGGGGCAGACTATGCCTGGACCTGGAACCTGTGTGCAGGTCTTACCTGCAATATTCCAATTGTTTTTTATTATTAATGTCACCAATTCAAGTCACTGTCAGCCTCTGAATTATGCTGAGAGCCTTGGAGTGAGATGTGCTGTGAATGTGGAAATTTGCCTTGTACACTGTTACTGGGAGGAGATTCTGGCTCAGTTGGATTCTGGTAGCCTGGGAAGGAGGCTACAGCTCGTCAACAGCCTTTCTGAGCAGCACAGGACACACATACCTTCCAGCAGATGAGATCTTTGCCCAGCTTTACAAATCAGACAGTTGAAGCTGTGGGTTACTTAATGCAGCTACTCCTGGATAGAAGTGTTCTTCTGTCTTACCTGGACAGTCCCCGTACCACGTGGGTTAAGCTACCCCTAAGGCTTCTTGCTTGTAGTTGGATTATTGCTGATGACACTAATGGGTGCGAGAGAGGTAAATGTCTCTTCTCCACAACAAGCAAGTTTTGTCACATTCAACCCGAGCATTCTGCTGGTGGACAGGCGATGTTGCTGGAGAGCAGCGCTGCCCTTCTTTGGAGCCACTCTGGTGCACAGACGTCTGACTGCATGAGGGCTGGGGAAGGGGAAACATAACCTGCCAGCTTGCTGAACTGCTCCTAGCCAAGTTCAGAGGCAGCCTTTCCTCCCTCCTGCAAGGAAGGTAAGTGGCTCGGTTAGGTGAGGTGACCATGCCTGCGCTGAGTAAGGGTACGCATAGGAAGGGCTTCCAGGCTTTAGTCTCATGGTGATGAGCTTCTGCTTTGGAGTCCTCTCTTTGCCACTCGCTGTGTCTGAGGAGGCAAGAGTTTGCGCATTGTGGGCGTTTCCAGGAGAGCTGTTCCCTGCAGACAAGCAGATGAGCAGGGGAAAGTGCCAGGTTTCTTTTTGAGAAGTCTGAAATCCATGTGGTCCCTTCTCCAAGGGTTCTGGTTGCCATCATGATGTTTTGGTTCCCTTCTGCCACTCTGCTACTCTGCACAGCAGTCAGAAAGGGGCAGCCTGGTGCCACTGCCATCAGCACCGCGTGCCAGGAGGGTGGGCCAAGCTCTAACCTTCTGCATTTCTCTTTCATTGCAGATGGCGCGCCCGATTCAAGTGAAACCTGCAGACAGCGAGAGCCGTGGAGGTAGTTGTCATCTCTCCTTGTTTCTCCTT
>NW_010124430.1:0-9765 GCF_000699245.1 Pterocles gutturalis
CCATTCTATGATTCTGTGATTCTATACCTGAGAGTAAATAAACATGTTGGGAAAGCAGGAATTCAACAGGTCATGTTAAAAATGTGACCTTTCAGTTACCCATCTCAGCTGTCAAGTTCAAGCTGGCAGAGACAATTGGAGGGAAATATAGAAACTGAAGCAGCTTTATTGGGAAAGGACTGGGAGGAAAGAAATGGGGAGACCCCATATTATCATACTGATTTTCCTTTAGGGAATCTAGGTATCATGTAAAAATGCAGTTCCCTGCATTCTTAATCCTGGATCCATGTACTGTCTGAATGGAAATAACATGAGAAATGTCTTTATTTCTCAAAGTATGATGGGGTAGGCCAGGGTTTTATTTGGGAGGGGGATGTTTTTGTGTTTTGTGTCAGTAACCGATTGTATTGAGATACGGTGACTTAGGGAGCAGTTTGGCTGTTCACACCCACATTGCTTTCTAATGCACTCCCTGCACAACCTGAGACAGAGCCTGCAGAAATTACACCTCCCTGCAAGGCTCATTTCATCTCTTGCTCTGGGCTGCTCCTCTGCACATATCATTGTTGTGGAATCAGTTCCATTTTCTTTTGACCTAGTAAGTTCTTGTAAACCAAGGCTGTGGTTTCATGGGCGGCTGATCTTATCTACTGGTTTGTTCCTGCCTAAAGGAAAAAGTCACTCTCGCTGTCTTCTCCTTTGCTCCTCCTGATTCTCCACCCTGCTCCCTTGCTGTATGCCCAGGATCATTTTATTCTGCATTAGTGAGTTAAATGGGCTCAGAGGGAAGCAGGACCTTATGCTTTTGTCTATGTATGTCCCATGAAACTGCAACCTAAAATTTACTGTGTCCATCTCCATCCTACACCTGACCTCTTTATTCTTATAGTAGTTGTCATGTAATTGTGGGCAGACCTTATAGAGTGACGTGCCTGGTGTCTATCAGTGAACTTGAGAGCATGGACATGACCATATCCGGATGAGACCGTGAGCGATACCATAAGTAAAGATGTTGCAGGATCAAAACCACCTCCCCAAGATGGAAGGACTGATTGGGAAGCAAAAACCTGGTCCCAAGTCAGGAACAGGATCCAGCCTGTTCCCTGACACAGAGAACTTGTATTGTCTGAGGTGAATCCATCAATGTTCTTTTATGCCTCAGTTCTCTGTGCACGAGATGAGGACGATGGCAGTTCCTTGGTCCCAGGTATGGTCTGAAGACAAGGCATTAGTGCCTATGAGTTGCTGTTGTATGAAACTGAGGGGTATGCAAGAAAGATACTTGAACCAGCACCAGTGGCTCAGCTTCGGAACACCTCACAGTCAAGCTTTGTCCTTGCTGGCCCATGAGAGAGGGAAGAGTACTGTCTCCATTTAACATCAGGAAACAAAAGGTCTTGGTAGTAGCCTCAGTAACTTCAGTTTCAGTTTTCTGAGTCCATTGTCAGGGTCCCAGGCACTGTCAGCCTTTGGTCTCTTTAGAACAGGACTGAGAGGAAGCGGGGAGCTCAGGGCAGACACTAATTTGTCAAGTAAAAAGCCTCTGGCCTTCAAACTCACCAACTGTCACTGCTTTGCTAATGGCTTCTGGTACTGTGGTGGCCTCTAGGATGTCTCATCATGATCCTTGCAGTAAGAGACCCAGAAAGATCCACCTACCAGAAGAACACAGAAAATGGATATTGCAAGTACGAGACTATGTGGATTTGCTAGAGATGGGCAGAGAGATAGGGTGGTGCGTAGAAACACCAAATTAACATTAGTCATCATAACAGACAGTAGCATACACCAGGGCATCCTGGCTTTTGTGGGCTCAATCCAAACAGCTAGGAGATCTGCTCTTGGGGTCACTGCATAATGTTGGTTTGCTTGCTGGTTATGTCCCAGCTGATTTTGCAACACAAGTCTAAATCCTTCAACCACACATCCAATTTGTAATTTAAGCCTGCATAATTTTATCTCTGCTTGCTTACACCCACTGTCTCCTGGTTTACACAGGCCATTGCTGGTTTCTGTAAGAATTGCTGCATTGATTGATGTGCAAAACAGGAAGGTAGGATGTTTTAATGTGGAACGGTATTTAGAGAGATGCAGCATCTGTTTCTAAAGCAAGAGATAGTTACAGGGTTAGACAAGTAGGCCATCAATTACAGGAGACTGAGGTTAGGACCATCTGGCTGTTTGAAACAACACCAGGTGTTAGCAGAAGCAAATTTCCTGTGTTGCAACATAGGAGGAGAGCAGCAGGCAAGAAGCAGCCCTCTGGAGCGAATCTCAGCCATGAAGGACGCCACTTCTCATTTCCTTTTTTAGTGCTGTCTTGTGGGGAGAAAAAAAAAAAAAAAAATCACTCGAAGAACTTGACACACCTGTGTCGCCTGCGCAGTGCCTCCCAGGGCTGCCTGGGGGGAAGTTCCCAGCTGGGGATGGGGACCCCCTCCTGCAAGGAGGGCTGAGCAGGGCTCGTACCCATGCAGCCAGCTCAGCCAGCGCCTGGCTTTCAGTCCCACCGGTGGCCTGACCCTTGCTGATAGACCTGAGCACCAGAGTCCTGGTTTGTATACCCAGCATCCACAGTCCTCTCTCAAGGCCCTCCTTGTTGCCCAACCCACGGTACAAGGTGTCTCCATCCATACGCAGCCCTGTCTTGGTTTCCCTCCCCACCCTGGACTGTCTCCACCAGCCAAGGGTGGGCGGTCTGATGGTGGAGAGGGTGAAGAGGTGCGGAAAGGTGACCATCACCCACAGTCTGCTCAGCAGAGGAGAGTGCACTTACAGCCATTCTCAACTGTTCAGGGCTACTGGGCCATATTTTTAGGTAGTCACTGTCTTGGTCTATGCAAAAAGTATTGCTGCATTACCCATATGTGTATTGTTAAATCTGAATAAGCCTCTCATGCAGCTATGCTTCTTCAAATTTTCTGATTTATACTTGATAATACTTTATTATTATTTACATTAAAAAGCGGAATAAGCCATAATGCTGAAATTCATCCAACCTAAAAGTTACACTGATATAAATAAGTCAGGAAGCAATCACATCTCCCACTAAACTTGTTCTCGCTGTGCTACACTGTGAGTGTAGCTAAGACTTGATGGAGGCTCTGGCAAGAGGCAATTTCCAAGGCAATTCCCAGCAAGCTCCCCAGCTCACCAATGTCCTTTCACAACAAGCAGGCAAGAGGTTAAAAATTAGGTAAATGCAATCTCAGCAACTGTCAGCAGAACCTTAGATCAGTTTTTCCTTGTTTCTATTTCTATCAGTGAGAAACAGCCCTCACGGGTTTATTTTAAACTTTAATTATTATACTTTAATTATCTGGTGACAGAGGGAAAAGCCTTTGATTTGGTTATAAATGCTGAACTTACATCAATTCTTCAATAAACACTTCGTTTAGGGAACACAGAGAAGGTTGCTAAGTGACAGTGATGCACTTATGTATCACAGCACTTCCAAACCCCCGTCGCTGAGAAGAAAATGAAGTAGCTGGGGGCACCGGCCTGTGGGCAGGGTGGGGAGGCTAGAGAGCTCCAGCTCAGAAGCAAGCTTGTGCCTGTGTATTTTTAGCTACCTATTAAATGCAGGCTGGTTTTCAGAAGCTCTGAGCACTTATGACATCCACTGAATAACGGCAGCAGTGTGGGGTCCAGGTCACTGCCACCCAGGTGCTCTTGTGCAAGGGGATAACGTGGCGGTAGCTCCAGCTGGATTTGAAAATACTGGCTATTATGGAAATCAGAAGGGCTCACACCATTCATTAAAATGCAGCAACATGAGTGTTGACCTAGGGATAACATTTCCAAAATGTACCGGTGACAATCACAGGGGTAGAGTTTTGACTAATCTGAATTTCTAAACATTGCCTTTGAAGAGAGAGTGTGTGGTGGGGAATACTGCAGATAATAGCAATAACCATTCCTGAAAATAATGTTTTGATTGTAATTCTTAATTTTAAAAAATGGAAAATTTCAGATGTTTGCTCAAATTAGCTGCCTACTGAGTCACCTGTGAAACTGATTGATGTGTGTTAGTAATAACCACATCCACAGCCTTCCGTAGTAGTAAGCAAACACTAAATTCAAGAGGTGTAAGCACGTAAGTCAAATAAAACCATTGCCTATTTTCAGGAGTGGGATAATCATTTTTATGTTCCTTTTTTGTGAAATATTTTGTCTTATGGGAATATTTCATATTTCGTGCTTAGGGATGAAAAAGTAGTATTTATTTAAATGATGGGCTATGCAATCGTATTGTAGTCCTTAACTCTTTAAAATGCTTTTTAAAGTTTTTATGTGGCGATTTGTCAGGTGTGGGCTTGGTTTTTTTTATCTGGAATCATTTTACATTAAAAAAATGGTCTTATTTGCAAAGCAAATGAAACTCCATCTTCTAAAACTACGTAAAAAATGAGACAGAGGGTTGGTTTGACTGTTAAATGAATGTCTAAAACTGACACAGAACCGCTTAAATTATAAGATTGGACTAGAAGGAAAAATATCCAGAAAATTGTATTGACTGTACGTATCCAGGACATTTGCTTTGGTGTTTTGGATGGATTATTGCCTACTACATACTTCTCTCTGGCAGCGGGTAGGTCCATGGTAAAACAAGCTTGGCCAGCAGGAACACGATGCTGGCACCTCCTGAAGGAGTCTGCTCCTGCAGAAAAACTGTTGATACCCAGTAAGTGCCCTGAGATATTTAAATACCCCAGGCTGAGAGTGGTGCTGAGGGTGATTTTGATCCCTTGACTGTTGGGTCAATTCCTGTGGCTTATGGGCCTGGGGATTGTTTCAGTCACGGCTTTGGGTAAATACCTAAACAACTGCTCGCAGATGGTCCTGGGAGACACTGTGCAACCATGGTGCAACCTCCCGCCTCTTTGCTGTGGAGAACAGGATAGAAAAACTCATGCTGGGACCTGCAATACAACCTCCTTCCCATTGGCTTGGTAGGAAGAACCAAAAGAAACCAGAGAAAGAAATAAAAACACAACTGTCTTTGATCTGGCTGAGAAATGCATTCTCAAGAATAATATGTGAGAAAGACATCAAAATTTTTGCCTGCTTAAAATTTCCCATTGTCTTCTAAGGAGCAAATACTTTGGTGTATATTTTGTTTAGCTGGATTCTTTTGCTATGATGGTCTGTCTACACTGACTAAATTCTTGTACTACTGGCTCCACGATGCTGCATTTAAAGATTATAATACATTCACTGATAAAAAAAAAGCTGTATAAAGGCCAGGTATTAGCTATCATTAAATAAAAATAATTTACAGCTTACCACAGTCACAATGAATGAGATTGACTCACTCATGGGCTTTAGGACATTTTTTCTAGTTTTTATTTTACGAGACTGTACATGAAGGATGTCAGCTCAGTTGGAGATTTTCTCTGTTACTCATGCCAAGGTTTTCAGAAGTGACTAATGACTTTGGGTGCCTAACTGGAAACATTGTAATAACGCCTGAATTTCAGAATGGCTGAGCACCCATCATCTGAAATTTAAGTCCTTTTATGGTTGTTTAA
Source organism: Pterocles gutturalis (assembly GCF_000699245.1). Classification (NCBI taxonomy): domain Eukaryota; kingdom Metazoa; phylum Chordata; class Aves; order Pterocliformes; family Pteroclidae; genus Pterocles; species Pterocles gutturalis. The sequence continues at coordinate 5,532 of NW_010124430.1, forward strand.
ATTCAGCTCTCAGGGCTGAGATCCTCTAATTCATCAGGAACTCTTGAAAACCTTGGAACTTATGGAAATGTATTAAAAACTTTAAGATGCAATTTCCTCCTTAAAAGCCTCCCCATATCCAATTTTCCATGTCCAAACATGTGCGGAATTAGAAAAAAAGAAATTGGCAAGTATTGAATGCAATATGCTTTGATTTTATGATAAAGAAAACATTGTGTTCATTTCCTTACTATGGTGTGGTAGCTCTGCTTTTCTGATGAATCGTAATATCCATAACCTTGTTTTTAAAGAGCATTGTGTCAGTTTTCTAGATCTTCATAAATCAGTGAAGTGGTTGTGGGAATTCAGCCTTTGTTTTGCAAAGGTAGACACAAGTGTGTTGTCTTTATATAGGGAGGAATGATTCACGGGATGTAGCAAGCACAAAAGCCTTGGGATACCTGAGGATGGAAGTCCTGTGCAAGCTGATAACACTCTTTATTTCACAGACTTTCTGGTGCCGTGCTGCCACAACCCACAGTTACGGAGTGGACAGATATCACCTTTCACTAACATCGCCTTTGCAGATAGCGAGTCAGATCTTTCTTTGATATCCACTGGTGCAAACTACCACCAGCTAAATTATGCCATTTGACACCAGGTGTGCTTAGTATTTCATTGCTCTCCGGGAGGTGAAGCCTTTCCTTAGATAGCTGGAGAGCTCTGGCTGATTATCTCATACAAATCGGCTGTTGCATCAGGCGGAGAATAGGAGGAAGTTAGTCTCTTAAATGAATTGTAACTGGAAGCTTTTACGCTGTCTAGCCAGGCTGTTACCCACAGCTTAGATTAGATCTGATCTTTTTATGCTTCCCTACAGGTTTGCTTTGATTGTCTCCCCATTTTCCAATAAACACTGTGAGAGACCACTGGGCAATTACTGAGGAAGTCCCTGGGAACTGTTCCCAGCAAGTCTGACCTGTGGCATGTGGGCTGTGAGGCACTTGCCCAGGATCACATGCTCCCAGATACACAGGGCATACGATGGTCGTTCCCAGAAGGGAATGCCAAAAAGCAAGCTAGCGAGGGGCATGGGAACAGCCTCGTGACTCCAGCCAACGGCAACGGTGGGAGGCTGAGGACTGCAGCGGGACTGTGAGGAATGGAGCAGTGTGTTTGGTTTTGAAGTGAGAAACCCAAATGCTTGCATAAAGCACATGGGGCATCACTAAACACCCAATTTTACAGTGACAGTGCTACGCAGAGGTGCTGTGAATCCTTTATCTCTGCCTGACTGACCATTTCATCACCTTGATGGCTCTGAAAATTTAGCTCCAGGCAAGGATAGAAGAGTAAGTTTATCTTGGCATCTTCTACTCTCTTTTTGTTGAAGGGTTTTAGTATCTACTATTTCCTCCAGCTCTTTCCCCGTGTCCTACCCCTCTGAGCCTGGACTTTTAATCCTACACTAATTTCTGTACTGGTTCCTTACCTTCCTGGTCTCTGTCTTCATATCATCCAACTGTGTCCTCTCCCTGGTTTTGGCCAGGTGACCCATTGGTTCTGTGGAGGACACAGTGGAGCCAGCTTAAGAACTGTTTATTTCTTCTTGTTCAGATGAGCCTATTCCAGTCTTCAGTATTGAAATCCAGCAAGACACATGGGAATCTCCCAGTGTGCAACCCCAGTCACGGCAAAGAACTCCAGGACCTTGCTACCTACATCATCCATCCTGTCGGACAGTCTTCGGTCCCCTCTTCCTGGCTTGAAAGCTGCTGAGCCCCAGGCCTACTCAGGCACAAAATCTGGCCAAGAGCAGCCAGGCCTGTTGGGCAGTGAGGGCTGCACCATCCGTACCTGCAGCATGACAGCCTCTTTTCTCCTGTCCTGCATCCCCTGAATTGCCAACCTGGCAGCTACAATCCTCAGCAAGGCAGACACCACGATGCTGCTGAGGGCAGCCTAATGCCACTTGCCTCTGCGTTACTCCTTCTTCTCCCTGTCCCTTTGCACGGTGTGATGTGCTGGAAGGGTTTGGGGAAAGGCAATAGAAGAGGAGGGTGGGGAAACCTCCTGGCTGCTTGGCTGCCATTCAGCTGATGGTGAGCAGCTTGTCCTCCTAGATATAAGCAGCTGCGTAAACACATCTGTTCATGGTACCTGTGTCATTGTCCTTCAGCTAAAATTCATGACTTCTGGTTTAATAAGAGCAGAATAGCAAGATGTATGACAGACATCAAAGGGCTTGCGACTTCTGAGGTTTTCAGGTAAAAAATGAAGCAGATAATTTTTTAGTGAGTCTAAGAGTTTAGACAGCAGTGTTGCACAGGGGAGAATAAAATCCACTCTGCTTGTACTCAGGCAAATGTACATTGTACTGAGTTAGTGTCCGGACTGGGTAGAAAAGGGAAGGCAATGGACTCTACAAAGAGGGTCTGAGAGATGACGTTGGAGGCATAGCCAAACCAGCAGTCACCAGTGAATAAAGTTTATCCCACTTACAAGGAAATTAACAGGGCTCTGGAGGTGTTTCTGAAGAATGAGACACTGTCAGGTGCACTAAGCATGGCTCAGGATGGTCTCTGAACTGCCAAGACCACACCTTCTGCTTGTAAGGACGCAGAGCCTGCCCTGGCAGTGCCGTGCCTGTGAACACCACACTGCTACAGCCCCACTGACAGTGCCCTGGCCAGCAAAGTCCCCTGCTAAGGTGCCGCTGAAGGGACAATACCTCCCATCCCAGCTGTGTCCCCTCCTGGACCACTTTTGCTGGCAGAGTGATTTTGGCAGCATCTCTGAATTCTCCTGTTCCTAGCAGACACAGCTCTGGAAGCTGAACTTCTTGGTGTAGACTGAGACTCACAGAAGATATTTTCATATTTACTTGGGAATATTTACGGGTTTTACATGAGTGCCTGTATCTCTCAATGATGTGTACAGCGCTGCTTATGTCTTCATGGTGTAGGGCTATGTTGAGGCCACACTAAGGCTTTTCCTGCAGTAGAAATTCAGGAAAATTTCAGTTGCCCTACCTATCCCTTCCCTGTCCCTTCAGCAGTCTTCTCCACCCATGTGAAAAGCTGGTGAAGTGGCTGTTTGCCAAGCTGGCAACTCGGGTGGGTCCTCCTCTCGCTGCCTTCACCCCACAGCCCTGTGGGATGTCACAGCTCCAGATTTCCCCCTTTCCCAACAGGTGACCATGAGCAGGGAGCAGGACGTGTCTGTGGGCTTGTGGGGATGGGGTTTTTCTCAGGTGATGCTGCAGCAGTGGGCACACAGCACTGCACAGCTCTGGAAGCAAAAATAAAGCCTGCCACACCCAAAACAGCCTAAAGAACCTAATGGACACAGCAATGGGAAATGGTGTCCTAACGCCTCTAATTTCTATATTTCAGTGTAAGCCACCAAATATGCCTGTAGCCAGTATATAAGCCTTGGGGGTTTTTTTCTTCATAAAATGCACCTAAAATCAAAGTGTGTTTTACTCTGAATTTTTTTAGGAAGATGTAACTGATATCAAGTCCTGGTGGCCTAAGGAGATACCAGTGTACTGCTGCCAGCACCCCAGCTACCACAGTAGCAGCAAAGGCAGCAAACGCAGAGCTGGTGGATCGAATTGACCCTCCTTTGGGCCAACAAATACACAGATGTATCTTTGTCCCTGGAAAACAGAGGAAAGCCCAGCGAAGGTAAGAAATGTACTTTGTTCTCTTTTTTTTTTTTTTTTTTTTTCTCATTCTCTGTCTGTCCAGCGGTGGCTGTGCTGTGCTGATGAGCAGCACAACGGTATCTGCCAGCCATCCCTGCAGATAACGACATTTTTGTGAGGTCTCCCCCAGCTCCATCCTGTCCCAGCACAGCTCCACCCCCTCCCTTCCAGCACCCTCTTGGGCACTCAGGCGCCTGTGCCTAATGGAGGCAGTGGCTGGTTTTAATACGAGGTCTGAACACTGTTTTGGGGTTTTTTTGTTTGGATTTATTTATTTATTTATTTTATTTATTTATTTTAAGGCTAAATTTCTTTCAAAGGGGTGGTGCATCTATGTCCCCAGCTCCCGCTGCTCCCAGAGCGGCTGGGACAGTCTTTGCAGCCTCCAGGAGATGGTGCCCTGCTGTCAGGAAACACTGCTGCCAGCAGCAGTCATTCCAGTTCACTGGCACAATGTCACACAAAACGCTTTGTGTCTGTCAGCACATTCCTGGAAGGTCACAGTGAATGATGAATGCTCCTGTGTAGGAGCTGAGGGGTTTTTTT
>NW_010124430.1:9816-26309 GCF_000699245.1 Pterocles gutturalis
TTTCTTTTTCCCTTCCCCATGAATTGCATCACTTGGCGGCCTCTTGGCTTCATTCATTTGACTCCTGTGGTTACAAACCTTTCCCAATTGTTGTGAGCCTGCTTCCTCCACAACCCCTCTGTGGCCAAAGCAGGATATTTATGACTGACTGGCCTGGGGAAACTGGATAACTTCCAGCTACTTTCCACAGCAGAGTTGCTCACTTCTCTCCCCCCGAGGTCTGAAATACCCTGTGGTTCTGGTTAGCTTTCTCTCCGGATGCACATCAGCTAAGGCATACGCATCATCATGTGGTACCCAAGGTTGTTTCAGTGCAGCTAATTGTGACAGAGGCTTTATTTAGATGCCATGTATAAAAAGATGAGTAAAGCACTCCGATGTGAAGTCAGAAGGATATTTGACTTGATCCTGAATGAAAAGCTGATTTTCACTGGCATGTAGCTCTGGAGTTCTCCACTGAGCTTTGCACATGTGTCTAAGATGTTTAAATAATTCCAATAAACTATGATGTCATCTTTGCAGCTCCGTTGCCATTTCCTATGATTTGGTTCATGATTGCTTTCCCCTCTGAGTTCCTAATTGCTCATGAAGCTTGTGCAATTGAATAGGGCTCTTCTATTTTTTCACACTCCCTTCCCCCCCATACAGAAAGCTCAGACCTGATAGTTTTAATTGGGGAAAAACACCTACAGCCAAATGCAGTCTTACTTCTCAATGGGAATTTACTGGCACCTGAGTAGCAGTAGTCACTTGGCACAACCCGGGCAGCCACACTGAAGGGTATTGTGTTGGTGTGGGGAGAGTCTGGGTGGGGAGGAGGGTTCAGCAAAACTGATGCCAGAGGGAAATAGAAAGAGGAATAGCAGCATTTGCAAACAGTGTTCACGGTCCTGTTCACAGGCTCATGTGGGCACATGTTCTTCTGAAGGATGGAGATGCATTCAATGGTCAGGAAAGGTTAACAGTCTCTATTCACCTGCTTTTGTTTGCACCAATGCAGCAGGGCAGAGGTTCTGAGAAGTGACTGCTGGGACCCTGAGAGTACCTCTGAGATCTCATTCTCTGTCCCTGAAGCCAGCTGGCAACATCCATACTTTTAAAGTCTCTTTGCCTTCAAAACAGGCTGTCTGCATCTAACTTGACTAGTGAATAGTCCTTGGTCTAGTCCCTGGTGCACTGTGCAACCTCCCTAGCTGTGCCCAGGATTGGAGGATGCTGGCTGTCCTGGATCAGAAACAGTCCTGGTACTGCTGTAGCCGTTCGCTGGGTCAGATGACGGGGTTTCTGTGCTTGTGTACTGGGTCTCCTTAACTTGCTAGTGTGGATGTGGCTGGACAGACTCCTGTCCAGGGTTCACCTCTAGGACTGGGAATCTTCACTTTAGACAAGAAAAAGACATCCTTGGTCTGGAGAAATTGGGTGGGAATCTAGTGAGGGGATGAGATAGAAAGTAAATTCTGGGTGAGAAAGAGAACAGTATCTGTACTTCAGTAAGAGACTAAATAAACCCAGAGAGAAATAAATTCAGAGGCCAAATGAGTCCTTAGGAGTCAAAGGGTGTGAACTAGAGTAGGAGATATTTTCCAGAAAGCTGCAAGGAAGATCACGTTGCTGTCAGTTTATCGGCACATAAGGAAAAACAACTGAAATTTCAAGGGGGTTTTCAGCAGCGGCAAATAAGGACATTTTGCAAAAACTTCAGTGAAGACAAGCAGGTTTGCCAAGAGACCTAACAGGATTGAAGCCACCTTTTTCTTTCCACTTCAGTGTTTGTTGGTGTCAATAAAGGGAGTTGCTAGCAGGACCCTGTATCCTGTGCTGTACCCATCCATGGTGGATGCCCTGTATGCTACTTGTGAAAAACACAAGGAATACTGATGTCTACAGGGTTTTGGATGAAGAGCTGGAGGCACTGTGTGGTGCAAAGCTAGGTCTGCAGTGCGTTGCAGAGGTGTGACAGAGATCCATGCAGATGTGTCATGACCAGCTAAAACAGCCCTGCTGTGGCCATGTAGGCTTCACCATAGGCTGTATATGCTCATGCAGGATGCTGGGTTGGTGGCTAGAAGTCCACTGCTTCTGCTTTTCACGGATTGGCTGGAGCTCTCTCTGTTGTGTCTACTTGAGGAGGGGAGATCCCCAGATCTCCTTGCCACATAGGCACCACACTCCTGGGCCTCTCAGGAGGAGATGTCACATACACAAAGACCAGTAAGATAGGCAACGGTGCTGTCTGCACCTGTCTCCAAGGGCTTTCACAGAGATGTTTGTATGACTCAGTGATAAGGGCTAGAGCTCATCTGACTGCACAGGAGAAGAAAGCTTCCCAACTATCCCTTTTATGTTTGTGAACTTCAGTGTGCCCTGATGCTGTCAGAAGAGCCTGTAACACAGCAGGGAAGGAAAAGCAGCCTCCTATCATTCTCAGCGCAACACAGCTCGAGGACTCATGAGTCACAGTTTGCTCTCAGCCCTGACTGAAGGGAAATACCTGCTGACATGTCAAAGGAAATTGAGAAAATTAAGTACGGGCTTCAACGATCTTCTCAAGGTATTCTGACGTGCACACCGTTCCATTTGAACCTGCAGAACAGCAAAACTGTTACCCAGCATCAGTAGATAGATAGATATGCACCCATCATTGGGATGGAGGGAAGGAAGGGATTCAGTACATGCACACACATGTAGGAGGAAGAAGAATTACAACTTCTGAAGTTCTTCAAAGAAGGTGATTTGCCGTGTGCACTGAGGTTTGGCCCATGCAAATAAAAACTTCCTGCATATTTTGTCCTCTGTAAATGGCACTTACATACCAAGGTGCTGAGCAGTTTGAGTTGTCTGAGAGTGAGACCTCAGCTGCTGTTGACAGTGCAGCTGGAGTTTCCCTGGCTGTCATGATCTGCAGTGGCAGCAGAGCTGCCTTGGAAAGCCAGCATGGCTTTCTGTGCCATTGCCCATAACCAGCGCTGGCAGAGGAAGGCAGCACCATGGCTGTGTCCTCAGCTTCTCTCCCTCCTGTCCCAGGGGAATGGAGGTGAGTGAGGAGGAACCTTCTCCACATGTGAGATAGCTTGCTCCTGGGTGGTGCAGGACTCCATTTCCTGGCTCCTTCATGAGTGTACCACAGACAAAACCCATACTTTGTTTCAATTTTGTTCTGAGGCCCCTGAGTGAGAAAGGCCAGGATACTGTGGGATGGATGTGAAAACTATCAAACACGGTTCTCAATTACCAGTGCCATAAGTCTAGGCAAATTCAGCACTGAAATCAACAGGGGTCTTTTTAATGGCTTCAGCTGGGCTTCAATTCTTAGCCTAATTGCGTGCCTGTGCAGGGTTTGAAGACTGGGATTCATGTACCTACATGAAAGGCATTTGATGAAGTTGTCTAAGGTAGATCAGTACAAAAAGACAGATGCAGTCAGGCAGTGGGTCAGACTATCTGACTGAGCCCATCCCATGCCGTTAACTGTTAAGAGACATTAGAGAGATTAATCTTCTAATTTGGTGCCTTGAATAGTGCCCAAATTTAGTGGGAAGAACAGGTTGAAGCACTTAAGTACCCAACTGAAACAATGGGAATATTATTACAAAATTTTCCTGTGCAACAATTACTAAAATTAGGGTGGAAATGTGCACATGTTGCTGGGTCTGATTGAGGGGTGAAGAAAAAAGATAATAAATTAGAAAAATTAAAATGAAAATAAACTTTTATTTTTATGCTTTATCCTGGTGTAGCTAGAATGTTAAGAATTTATTACCTGAGATAAAAGACTTAATCATTACTAAACCCTTTGGCAATTGTTTTAATAACATTAATCAAGATGAGCTCATTTAGTGCTAATGGGGGTGTTTTAAGTACTTTTATAGGATTTTCACTGAAATTCAGAATTAAATAATTGGGCCATTATTCTAAAGTGTTTTCGTCCTCCCTCAGGGAACTCCCAGTTTCTTGGTTTTCATCTCCTTGGTTTTATTTCCTCCCAAGCATTAATTCTGATTGCCCTTGACAATTTCAGAGCACCCTCTCCCAGTTATTAATTTGACCCTCTTCTGGGCAGTCTGAGGTTGGTTGCCCCGATAATCTATTTAGTCAATGCAGTCATGGACAGGAAAGATCTAAAATACCACTAAATGAGTATGGTGATGGATGATGAGACAGGAAGGATGGTGATTGCCATCGGCTAAAGGCTCTAGTGAGTTGAGGTTTTCCAAACACCCAGACTGGATGAGCAGTTAGTTAATTAATTGCCCAATTCTGCATATAATGTTTTCTTAAGCATGCTTAGTCCTTAGTAGGGGCTGTAGTCTTTGCCATCTGGAATTCATTGGCAGCTGTTGAAGGTGCTACAAAAGGAAGGCAAGGCATTGTAGACTTAGGTCAGTTGCCTGAATTTGTGTTCTTAGTGCCAGCTGATATGTCAATGTTTCTGAAACATCCCCATAATGATGGTAAGTGTAATGCAGGACATGTGGTAGACTTTTGACTTTCTTGAAAAGCAGTTAGATGCCACGAGTGATGCCCTGGGTAGCTGAAACAACACTAAATGTTTTGGGCAGCTGTACTGAGCCCAGTGGTTGGGAATCAATTTGAGATTAAGACTCCACATGAATGTGTATACCCATCTACATGTAAATGATGTGTCTAGAGCCCTGTTATAGTCAGTAGAGATCTAGTTAATGCAGTCACTGAAATCCAGCAAGTAATTTGACTGCTTAGCTGTGATCTGCCTACAATTGGACAAGTTGAGTAACCCTCCGGACTCTAGTGACTGTATCGAGTAGATTTCCCCAAATACAGTGCAAACTTAGATGCCTCAGGCTCAATTCAGCTGATGAAACTTTGATGTTTAGTGCCATGGTAGATGCTCTAGAGTCTCCTGGCCAGCCTCCAGCGGTATCTTCAGAAGAGGTAGGTCATCTGTACCAACCCAATGCAGATGTCTCAGACATAGTATAACACCTGCAAAAAATGCAAGAAGGCTACCTGTGAGCACCAAAGCCCTGCCTTTTGTCACAGGATGCAATACATGAAGTCACTTCAATAGAAATGCTAAAATTCTCTGAATCATTCATATAATGATATGTTCGTTTAGATGATAGTCATGTTAGGTTTTATTTAATCTAGTAGGAAAGCCTGTATCAGTCATTCCTAGTTTTGATAATCACAGGAGACGTTGCCATTTCATTTCATCCCACTGAATTGTCAGGTCATATTCCACCAGCATGTTTGGTAATTCAGATGCCTAAGCCTGAAGAATGACAGCAAAAGTTAACTGTAATACATTTAAACATGAAATAATGCATTTTTTTCATATTGAACCAACTTTATGACTGCTATTTTCTATTTTTTTCACAGAATAACTGAAAGTTTCCTATCTCTTACTCCATTACAGTAATTCAAAACAGTACAGGCTGGTAGATATATGAGGGGGAAAAAAGGAGGACAAAACTTTTTATCTTGTCTGGAAAATAAGGGAAATTTCTTTGGAAAGGCTATCCTTAGTGCAAAGGTCTTTACTCAGATCATTGTATCAAACACAATAAACAACCTTCGTTAGATACAGCAGAACTTCACTTTCATAAATCACATTTTCCAAGGCTTTATGTGATAATGAAGATCACTTTTTTTTTTTTTTTTTTTTTAACCAAAGTGTGTATATCTTGCAGCTTGTACGGTTTGTTTGGTTTTAACTGTTGGCAAATTACTCAACATCTCAGATAGACTTAACAATTCCTATTTTTTTGTTCACAGAAAGAACTCAAACTATTGCACTGAGCAACTAATATGACTGAGAACAGTTATTTTCAGGATAGCTTAATTATTGGGTAGGATTGTTAGGATGTCATATTTTTACAGTGTGATGGCAGTATCTCTATTTTTGTGTGCTTTGTGTTCCCACAGATGGGTCTCAGGTTTTGCAGCGTGCATTGGACATGGCTTATGGCCATGCCAAGTATATAATGAGTGCAGGATCCAGGTAAAAATATATGACATGTATCCTGTTTACACTTACACAATTATAATTCAGTCCTCTACACAAGAATGATGCAACAGGGTTTCCATTTTTGGAGGTTATACTCTGCCCACGTGCATGACATATGGCCTTTGTTATTATTCAGCATCCTACAGCTGCAGGCTGCAGCACACACACGCTTACGTGTCTCCACTACAGCTGTACGTTACCAGCCCAACAACACTTACTGCATCCAATCCCTGAGATTACTTATTCAGACCTTCCAAAGGTCTAACTTGGTTCAAGCTTCAGCTAAGCCAGAACTGAGTAAGGATTCCAGTTATGGCAGGTAATCAATGCAAAAATGAAGCTGAAACATTGACACCTCTTGTGTCTTTAATTCACGGCAGCATTGCACTAAACAACAGTCAAAATAGCCATAAAGAATCAAGTCTTGAGAGGCCAATTTTTCATGACTAACCTTGTGGGTTAGAGCAGAGGAAAAGCAGCTTGATTAATTGTAACATTTGTTTTCATTTAATAGATTCATAGATTTCAAGGCCAAGAGGGAGCACTCATTATCTAGTCAGACCCCAAGCAGAACAGAGGCTGCGGAGCTTCACCCGGTGATTCCTGCACAGACCGAGCACTTTTTCCCTGGTCCATAAGGAAACTGTCAGGCCAGCTATATGGGTGAGCATTACCTCATGCAATATACTGGGCTGTATCCTGAGCTCATTTTACCAGCTTGTAAATCCTGAGGAGTTTCACTTGGCAGCTCAGGACTTACATGGATGAAAGCAAAACCAGAATTTGGCTTACCCTTCCTCACAATATAGTAGCTGGCTAAAAGTTTTGTTTACTCCCCTGTGTAAAAAAGTGCAAGATATGTATTTATGTATTTACAGTACACTGCTTTATCCTGAAGTGATAAAATTCAGTTTAGAATTGGTAAGATTTAGAAGTGATAAGATTCAGTTGAGACTGAACTGGTGAAGTTGAGGTAACTGGCCTCTTTGGTCCGATCATGATTTTTGGACTTGTTTAGCTGATGAGGAAGACTCTTCAATAGTTTTATTGCAGTTTAGAGGTGTGTCTGACCTTCTGCCTTGCACACATCGGATTTCATCCCTAGTAACTGCACTGAATCCAGCAGCTCACACCATCAGAGTGTGAGACTTAAAAATCCGCTATATCTTTAAGCAGCTCTTTTCAGCCACTTTCAGAAGCTACGTGCCTACCTCCAGAGAGGAAAAAAGTGAAAAGAATGACATTATAAACTGAAAATCCTCCAGTGTAGTCAAATTACATATTTATCCTTGCTGCTAAAAGCAAAACCAGCATGCTTTAAACACAGCTCGATCTAACATGACAAGAAATGAAACAATTCAAGTACAGTCACTATTCAAGGTAATATTCTGCCTCTCAGAAATGTGCTGCATCTGTGCATCTAATTATAGCTAAACGGCAGACAAATACTCTTACACTACAGTCAATGGGAAAAAAAAGGGACTGAGACAGCTATGTGTGTCAATCAGGTTACTAGGTAGCTAAATCTGGGTTTCTGCCAGACAAACTTTTCAAGGCCTATATTCATCTGAGATCGCCTGGTTTCTTTGATATGCACAATTGTTTGCATCTATGATCTGTATGTTGTGCATTATGTCGTGGTCTTTTTCAGAAGAAAAGGACGTAGTTCCTTTAAGCCCTAAGTCTAAAGTGAATATATGAAAATGATCCATGATGATATTATACTAACTACACTTCCCAACTGATACTTTTTAATATCAGAAAAAATTGTTGCCATGGTGACTGGCCTGACCTGAAACAGTTCAGCTGATGTTGAGCTTCCTTTTCCTTTCCCCAAGAAAGAACTAAATATAATATTTCGGAAAGGAAATTCTTCTTCTGATTGGGTAACAGCAATCTCTCATGACTTGTTGTTGATGCTGTATTGGCTTGTTAATACTCTCAGAATAAATGGAGAGTTTAAAGGAAAGTGGGCTTGAAAGTGGGCTCAAATTTTAATTTAAAGTTGTCCTTGTAAGAGGATGCTGTACCCACCCATCTTAGGACACTACCTACTTTTGCATCTGCTGAATGGAAGTGGAGAGGTCAAATGTGTCATTAACAATGCAAGAATTCCAGTAGCAGGTGAATTCACCATTACCTGCCCACAGATAAAGTGGACAGTGACATGGTAAAATATTCTTTGATCCATAGCAACTTAGTTAATTGGCCTCATCATTAACAGCTATGTTTTAGATTCGTGCTAAGAAGGCAGCTGATAACACTGATGTTTGTAGTTACTGCCAGGACATTCAAGGGCTTTTCAGCCTCTCTGCTGTGCCAGTGTCTGCAGATGCTGGAGAAGCTGGGAGGGAGCACAGCCCCAGTTACTAGCCTAGGATTCAACCTTAGGTTTAGGATTGAGACCCAAATTGGCCAATAGTCTATTCCATATCATGCACGTCATGCCCAGTATATAGATGAGAATCTGTCTGGAAGTTTTGCTCTCTGGTTCATCTCTTTCTCTCTCTTTGGGTCATGTTTCTCTCGGGGTTGTCTCTCTCTCTCGCTCTCTCTCTCAGTCAGCTCTATCAGACTCTCAGACCCTTGGGATCTTATCTCTTTTCCAGGATTGTGGTTTTGGGATTCTCCCTGCGCTGGGATCATTAGCTGGGAAGAGGCTGAGCCTTGGTCATTGGGTGGTGAGCAGTTGCACTGTGTATCACTCATTTGTATACTTGTATATTATTATTATTATTATTTTCAGTTTTGAGTTGTAGTTTAGTTATTAAATTTTTCTTATCTCAACCCAAGTATCTTTTCCCTTTATCCCTTTAATTCTCTTCTCCATCCCCAGGACAGGAGAGGGTGGACAAGTGGCTGCATCGTGTTTGGCTGCCAGACAGGTAAAAACATGACACCCCTCCAGTAGTAAGCCATCCTTCCTATACCAGCATTCTCCTCTTCCCAGCCGAGTGCTTTCACCACCATGCTCTGGTTAAACTTCCTCTTACTTCTTTTTCTTTTGCACCTAGGGCTTTTGCAGGTCTTCTACACTTAAGGCTGAAATGATGTTTTTACTTTCTGATGGAGTTTCAAGCTGTGAATCTTGGTCTTGCTCAGGGGTGGGTGCGTTGGACACAGACATACTGGCTTTCACTGGTGTGAAAACAATTTATCCAGTGTGTGGACCTGCAGGTCTGAACAGGGAAACGAGGGACTGAATGCAGCATAGTGAGCTCAGAGACACATGGGAAGTGTCCCCATGTCTCTTTGTGGGATAAAGGGCACACTAATGGCAGAAGCAGCAACTAACTTGCTCTGCGTTCTTGGCACTTCACCTCATCTTTCTAAGGTCTCCTTTCACCAACAACGAGAGGAGGGGACTCATTAAGAACTGCTCAGAATATTTCCACTGAAAGAGTCCCTGACCAGAAAATTAGGTTCCTAGCTAGTCGATCAAAGAAATTGAAGAACTTCTGCATTGCTCTGTTTTCCCTCTTTCGGCTAAAAAAAAAAAAAAAAAAAAAAAAAAAAAGTAGAATTGTTTGGCTTTCAGCCATGTTTAGCTTACAAGATGTTTGCTTTACTAGGTCTTTTTTCAGGAAAAGATCGTTCTGAGCACCAATATGTATATAAGACATTTCAGAAACTGGTGATGAAAGATGATCTTGATGTGCAACAAGCAGTGGTGTTATAACTGGGGACACCAGCATGACAAGATTTGTAGGGAGAGTAATGTCTTTCACTGTATCAGCTTATATAATTGGGGAAAAAAATGAGCATGCAAGCCCTTCCTTAGACCTCACTAACTTAACTTACAGAAAGGCCTTTGCTAGTAGTAAAGGACAAAGAAGTATATCTTCAGCTTCTCCAGAATTGCTCTCCAGAGTCTGTAATTGCTCTCTTTCACACGCACACATACATACACAAACAAGTTTAAAAACCGCTTATCTTGCACATGTCTGCATCTGCCAAATACCATGTTCTCTGAAAGGTTACACAGAAACATGGGATTCCTCTTACTTCAACAAACTAACTGACTTTGACAGTGAAATTTCACCTTAAATATGTTTAGAAGTTCCTTTATGTAGAATTGTGAGTCATTCTGACAGGTTTAATTTGTACTGAAAAATTAATGTGTTAAACTTATTAGCCATTCAGGTTAGAAAGACTGTAAATGGTAGAATGATGATGTTTGCACTTTGTGTACTATACACTATGTGCCTACAAAGTGAAAATATAAGAATCGGTGAAAGGTATGCTGAAGATGTGGTATAAATGGTATCCTAATCACTTTCTGTTCATGTCTAAGATGTTTCCTTGTTGTTTCATTTTCTATAACAAGAAGAATATGTATCTGCATCATATTTGTGGCAATGTATGCATATTTCCAACAGAACTAAACAAATAAGAACCAATACAGCAATCTGCTGGAGTTAATTATACACTGCATGATAGATCAAAAAACCTGTGTGAGTTTAAAGACTCATCAGTTGATACTTAAGGATACGTTGAAGGTCAAACCTTTGTTTAGCAGCCTTGAGGATGTCTAGGTCTGAACTCTGGCTTGGTTTCTGTGCTAAAAGCATCCGTGAGTTGTAAATAAGAGTGAGAGTGCAATGGAGGGGGCAGTCACAAAGTCAAGCATGACCTAGCTGGAAGATCTCTCAACCTCTCTTTCTTCTCAGTGGTAAGAAAAACTTTCCAGAAGGTGATTCAGAGGTGAAACCTGACTCAGATGCTTGTAAACCACCTTTAGTGTTGTCAGATGAGCTCAGGCTGTGAGCTGACACCTGAACCCAATTTACACATGCCTCTGTGTCAACAGGTTTGGGGAGAGCTGGCAGGTTCTCCAGGCAGGGAAACTCAGGTGGGAGAGTTCATGAGCTTTCTCCAAGCTCTGAGCCTACTGGCCATACAACTGCATCACGCACTTGGGTCTCAAACATTGCTACCAAGGGTGATACAGATCTCATCTCAGAGTATGTAAGTCAGCTTTCAGCTTTGAATGGTCTTTTAGATTAATGCCTCTCCCTCACTGTTTACTGCTAGGAACATATAAAACTGGCATGTTGAATTAGGATGAATAATGGTAGGAATAACTCCTCTATCCCCTTCATAATCAAACAGTGGACAAAATCGTACAGTCTGAGACGACTCACTTGTTTATCATGCTAAGACCTTGGCTCTCTTTATGAACTACCTGATGGGACTTTGGATCCAAATCAGCTCATGTCTCAGTAGGTCAGGCACAGGATAGGAGCCACTAGCTGAATTTGAGGCTGATCTTCTCAATACAGTCCTTTCCCTGTCTCCAGTTCTTTACCAACTAGTGGTTCAAGAAGCTTCAAGAGGCCTATCACATATAGAGCACAATAGTTCAATGTCCTGCGTATTTATTTTATGGATAATTTTCTGTAGCCAAGTACTTGAAGAATCCATGATAGTATGGAGAGACAGTCTCTAATTTAATGACATTTTAAGGATTTGCTTAGAAATCGTAACTTTGTCACTGATACTTGAAGAAAAAATCTTTGTAGCTCATCAAATCCAATGAGTATATCTGTAGTCTGGAAGGAAATGTCTGCTGAGGTTACTTTCTATCAGTATCCAGACACTCTGCATTTCTGGAGTGTGTTGTGAGAATGCAGAATCCCCACCAAATGGTAACTCACAAGAACAAAAGAGGATTACAGGTGTATGCAACTGAACACTCATCTGATCTGAATGTGCCAGTTCTGTGAACCTTTGCATGTCTGACAGCTTTGGTGTGAGATACTCTGCAGAGAACTTTGTTTTTCTTCCTTTGCAGAGAACCTTTCCACTGGGAATCTATTGCATTATTATCTTCCATGCAAATGTTTGCAGCAGCCCAGTGTAATGGATATTGAAAACATATAACCCATTTGGGGCATTTTAACCTCTGTGTGTGTGTGTGTGTAAGTGTTTGTGTGTGCTTTGCATAACAAGTCTACCCTGTTTTGAACATTTGTAGTATCAGATCTGTTCCATGGGTTGTGCATCATTTTTGCCACCAGGCCAGACTGCAGATCTCCAACGTCCTCAAGCATTAGGACTCCTGTAAAAGCACGTCAGAAAAAGATGCAATTGTATACGCAGAGCCAGTACAATCAGATGAACTATGTATAAAAGCACAAATTAAAGATAATCTAAGTCTTTTGAGTATCTTTCTGTTTGGATATGACTATCTTATTGGAGAGGACAGCAGTAAATTAATAGTTTCAGCTTTTTTATTCTAATGAAACAGAAAAGATAAATCTAAGTGAATCTCTGTGCTCTTGTTGCCCTGGGATTATAAAGCTGATTCTATGTTGTGCAGTCTAAACACAGAACATACACAAACTGTTATACAGTCTTTCTACCAGAAAACAAAATCAAACAAACAAACAAACAAAAAAACCCATCCAATATCTAACAGCTCTTAAAGGAACATTTCTAGGGTTGCAGACACAAAGATTTCAAAAGTAACGAAATACTAGAGTTAATGTTGTCTGTGATTTTTCATTCACTTTCTTAGGTTGCAGTTTTGAATTAAATAACCACATATGATTTCTCCCAATGTGCTGAGGGGATGAATCAGAGTTGTGCTGTGAAGGCATCTGTTGTCTGTTAAGTCCCCTGACTCATTTGTTGCACAAGTTGGAAGAAGTGAAATGAATGAGGCGGGTGACAGCGGAGAGAAAGCGGGTTGTCTGATGGCTGAGGTAGATGAATGTCATTCAGGACAACTGGATTTCATCCCTGTCTCTAACACAAAGATCATATGAGGAGCTGTGCAAATCATTTAAACCAGGGTTGTTATTTCCAGTCATGAACAAGTGGAAATTACACTCTGATCTTCCTATTGCCCAGGTGTGGATTTCAGTTCCTTCATGGATCTCCCTGTTACAACCAAATGCTTTTGGCCCTCCTGCTTGGTCCTTGTGCTGACGAACCCACTGGGGAGCTGAGTCCCCTCATCCCAGGGCAGGGGGCTGTGTTGTGACCTTGGAAATTACCTTGCAGGTTCTGTGGCACCTCCAAAGCTCTTGGGGTCTGAATATAACTCAGGACAGGGCAGAAGTGTCCTAGGAAAGGCGGGGCTACAGACTGTGCGCTACAACTAATGGTGCACTGCAACTAGATGGAGGACCATCTAGCTTGCTAACCTCGTGATGTTTTCCCTAGTTTTAAGAACTAAATAATATCAGGTTTTGTTCACATTAAACAGTTTGGAGCTGACCTCCTCCTCCTGGCAATTCCCTCATGCTGTCCTACGCAGATACCACACTGCTCATCTGCAGTGCTGCAGCTGGCAGAACCTGGCGTAAGGAGGATGCTGCAGATATCGCACATGTACGAGGGCATGGGACATATAGTTAGGGAAAGGTCTGAGGTTAAAGATTTTTGGGCTTAGTCTACAGCTCTGAGGAGGGTTGTGTTCAGCTTTTGAGATTTTCTGATGAACTTTTGGGTTGCCTGTTCTTGTTCCAGTCCTACCCCAATCCCATGCCTAGGTTTTCACTAGCCACCACAGAAATCTCAGGAAGTCCAAATGTGCTCTGTTTAGTGATTCTTATCCCATTATCACGCTTTCCCTTTCCCAAAACTCCTTTTCCCTCACCCATTCTTCAGTCAGTCCTTGTCAGCCCTCAAACTTCTTCCTGTTGGCGTTATTCCTCTGCACTAGCACTCAGTTTCTATCCATGAGGTCCTTGCCCCATCCCTTGTGCGCTCCTGAGCACAGTTTCTTTCCAGCACACAGTCACACCACTTCCCTCGGCATGGCCATGCCAACTGCTTGGACCTACGGCACACCTTGCTGTTCCCAGGCTCTAGCCCCTATTCCTCTTCCAGGTTTCCCAGTTTGCTGGGTCCTTCCTCTGTTTTGGTCCCAGTTTCTATTCTTTGACGACATCTAGACCTAGTCTTTGCCTCGGAAAAATCCACCTTTTTCTATGTGATTCCTTTTCCTCACCGTCTTTGATCTACCTCCTGTCCTTGTCCAACAGGAGGCAGGTAGCTCCCTTCTCTGATGCTCAGTTTCAGCAGCGGGTGATCTGAGTGCAAGAGAAACCAGCTCCCTGGTGCCACATCCAGTGCCCAGGACTGCTCCAGCTCAGGACATGTGGGGTCAGCTGTTAGAGAGGAAAACTGATTTCATTCCTATAGCCCTATGCTGCAGAATACTGTTTTCTTTACACTTGCTTTTTCCTGTGGCCATGAGGCATGTACAATTCAGCCACATACAGAGGAGCTGGGACATGCTCAGTGAAGACAGACTGCCTGGGGATTTCAGCTATTAAACTCTGGAAAGTCTTTATGAAGTATGTGTAAACTACTACTTGTCAAAGACTTGTAAATTTTTAGGATGTGGAGGTATTTCACAGGGAATAAAAAAGAATAAATAAGGTTTATTTTTATTTATAAGGCTTAACAAAAGCCCCACTCTTCCTCCACACGTGGTTCCTGTAAAACACAGAGTCCCAAAGCTTTGTAACTACAATTTTTTTAAATGCTGTTTAGCAGTTGTTTTTCTTTTTTCTCCTGCTTTTTGTTTTTGAAAAGATCTTAGAAATTTTTAAAAAATAAAGTAGCATGAGTGATGACAAGTGTGAAGTCTCAGGTTTCTCCAAGCTGCAAATGAAAACATGGTTATACAACAAGCAATGTCAGGAAGCCTTAGCTGGGATGAAAGGATAGACACCAAGTTGAAGCACAAATGGTCCTGCTACGTACATCCACATGTTATTTTCATATAAAAGATTTTCATACAAGTTGATTAGATTATCTCTAGTCCTTGTACTCAAGTACCTCAACTAGGACGATATAGGCATGTAGACACAAAACAAATGCCCTTCCCCATCCTTCAGTGTCTTTTTTAGGAGTCAGATCCAGATTCCCCTGTTCACTGAGGAGTAAGCCACCTTAAAAGGAATGGAAAAAGCGAATATATGGGATCTTGCTGGATTCACCACACTGCAGCAGCAGTTCAGAGCCTCTCAATGGCAGCGCCTGGCCTTGTGCATCCTTGTGGAGGTGTGGGGCTGCCTCTCTGGCACGTGCAGCTGAGCGCTGGGAAACCACAAATGGGGCCATTCGCATCTGTCTGGCTGTGAAGCTCGTCTGAGAGGAGGAGGAGAGGGAGATGTCATAGCTCTACTGCTAAGTAATTTTTGTTATGGAAACTTATTTTTAATTTGTTCCATATGAATCTTGGGAAAATGAACCACTTGAGAAGTTTATCATGATTCTAGTCTAGATAAACAGCTCAATAAAGAATGGAAAATATGTATTTTGTCAGAAGGCACCACTAAAAAATGTTCACATATGGCAATGATTTCCTTAATATTCAACAAAGGATTGGCTCAAGAGTCTTCTCCTGTAGAAACAGATCAGATTTATCACTGTGGTAATGTCACCTGACTTGTATGATGTTTAAGCTGTGAGTCAGCAGAGCAGAGAGACGAGTCCTCCAGCATGTACAGTATTTATCCTGTCCTTTTCCACCCGCTGGCACTGATTTTGTTTTTAACATTATTGAGGAGTGATTCTTCGTAGTTAAGGTTACAAACGAATTTGTCTTAGAGGTTTGTTTTGGCTTCTCCCTATGACCTACCCCGCCGCTCTGCTGCAGCAGGACCTCAGAGCCAATAATCCGAGCCGAGAGCAAGATAATGCGTCTTTTAAAAATGTGAAGCGAGTCGAAGGTTCTCTGTATTACGACTCTCAGAAAATGAAAGTGCTCCCACACCAGAAAAAGAAGTCCTCTCTGTTTTGCTGCTTTGTCCACCTTCTTCAAGAATTTAGCAGAGAAATGCTTTACTTCTCAGTGGCACATTCTAGATGTTTCCCCATCATCCTGGAAAGAGAGCTCCTGTTTTACTCATCACAGTTTAAGGACAGACAGTGGTTAGAATAAGAAAAAAAAATAAAGGATATGTATTCCAGTGTTCGCTCTTCATAATGAGCTGAACAGACTGTGGATTTGAGCCCTTAACATCTGTGGGGCAGTGATGTCTATTTAGATTAATAATTTTTAAGATCTAAGTGAAGATGATGAACCTAAATATAAAAATGTGACCCCACTAAATACGAGCTGTCAGCCTGAGGCCACTGAAGTTGCAGACCCCTCTGTTCAGCCCATGTGGCCCCTGCATGTGTTGTGCAGCTCTTTCCCAGCATGGTCCCTGCTTGGAGGAGCCAGGAGCTGGTGAGGGGAACTGGGCAGAGCAGCACCAAGACCCTCAGGGCACCCTGCTGCCGATCGGGGACCCCTAAACACCCTGTCAGCACCCGCCTGCTCCTGAAACATACTCATGACAGCATCGTTATGCTCTCTCCACTAAAATACACTGTTGAGTGTGAGGACAGCACACTGCTCTCCTCTGTCCCATCCTTCTTCCCACATGGAAGGGAAAAGCCACTTGTCTGAGACGCTGAGGTGCCTCAGTGCCAAGGAAGGTCTGGAGTTTAAAAAAAAATAAATATCTCTCTCTCTTTTCCCTTTCTTTTTTTTTTTTTT
>NW_010124431.1:0-532 GCF_000699245.1 Pterocles gutturalis
AACGGCCAAGATGGTGGAGGTTCGGCCAACTTTGGAGATGATGGAAGGTCAACCGGGCTTGGAGGGGCGCCCAACGGCCAAGAAACTTGGGGTTCACCAGGAGCTGGAGATGTTGAAGGGTCAACTGGTCTTGGAGAGGCGCCCAACAACCAAGAAGGTTCAACCAAGTTTGGAGATGATGGAAGGTCAACCAGGCTTGGAGGAACCTCCAAAGCCCAAGAAACTTGGGGTTCACCAGGAGCTGGAGATGTTGAAGGGTCAACTGGTCTTGGAGAGGCGCCCAACAACCAAGAAGGTTCAACCAAGTTTGGAGATGATGGAAGGTCAACTGGACTTGGAAGAACCTCCAACGGCCAAGATGGTGGAGGTTCAGCCAAGTTTGGACACGTTGGAGGGTCACCTGGTCTTGGAGAGGAGCCCAACAACCAAGATTTTGGAGGTTCAACCGAGTTTGGGGATGATGGAAGGTCAACCAGGCTTGGAGGAACCTCCAAAGCCCAAGAAACTTGGGGTTCACCAAGGGCTGGAGATG
>NW_010124432.1:0-21706 GCF_000699245.1 Pterocles gutturalis
GGGCGCCGCCGCTGCTCTCCGCAGCCGGCCAGTGACTTCCTGCGGGTCTCCTCCCGTGGGGTTTCTGCCCGCTCCGGGTCGGTGTTCCTCGAACAGACATTTGGGACTGCCCGTGCCCGGGGACCGGAGAGTCCCGGTGCTCAACGGGAGGGGACGAGAAGAGGTTCGATGGCGGGTTTGTGTGACCCCGGCGGTGAGCAGTGCCCGCTGTTCAGTGAGATGAGCAAAAACGAGTACAGAATATGTGACTAGCGATAGTGTCTGAAAAAACGTTGTTTCAGGCCATGTGGACTGGCCCCGTGTCACCTGTTGGTGGCAGAGCGAGGATCTGGTTTACGCTGGGCAGTATCAAACTACTGGCGCTGTCAGAGTGCCTTTTTTCTTCCCGTATCCTTGGCTGCATAGTCTCCAAGTTCTGAACAGCCAGATCACAGTTCCCCAGGCAGTCTGCTTTACTGCAGGCCTTGTTCCCACAGCAGGCTCCTTCTCCACAGAAAAAAGGTGGTGACCTTATGGAAAAAGTACAGTCAATCTTAATTCAGCCTTTCCTGGCTTGCCTACATTTTTTTTTTTTTTTTTTGCATGTGTGGTTTTCTAGATACTCCTTTTAAGCAGTTTGAAAAACATTAATTCCTTTGCACTGAAGCCCCCATGGCTCATAAAGCACTGGAGCTTGTAGGTCCACAACAGATAGATGGCACCTGGGCTAATGGCATCACTGAGAGCAGCAGGAGTTTGTTGTTCTTTAGACCAGCACTAGAAGACCTTTTCTGACAGTCAAGAAACCAGGTTCTGGAGGGGATTGTGTTTTCAGAGGCACAGGCTTCTGCCTCTTTCCCAAGCACAATTCCAGCTACATAATCATCTGCAACTTTATTTTTTTTACTTAATCCTGGTGTTAACTCCCAAATCAGTAGGTCTTGTTTATCCATGAGCAGTCTCACTTTACACTTCTCATGCTAGTCCTGCTTTCTCAGTTTGTCGCAGCTCTCACTGCTATTCACTTTTTCACTGTTGTCACTTGTCCAGCCATCCCCATTTGTTTTCTTTTTTCTTCCTCTGATCTCGCTCCCTTTACCGTGGATAGCGTCTCACTCCTCATCTCCCTCTCATAATTCTACATCCTAATTTCTTTACGCTGCTCTCTGATACATTTGTTTTTATGGCCCAATTCTTTTGATCTGTTGTGTCCCATTTCTGCTCTTCACACAGCAGATCCATTTCTCCTTCCTCATGTCTTTTCTCCCCAAGCCACTGTTTTGTGGCACAATTACTTGGTTCTCAATTTCTCCTAGTTCTCTCCTTACCTCCCAGTATCAACTCCTGGTTTCCAGTCTCTTTATTTATACAGTCCCAATTTTTTTTCCCATGTGCTACAGTTTTGTTGCTTATCTTATCCAGTGCTAGTTACAGCTTCTCCCTCTGCTTTTCCCTCAGCCCTACGTTTACCTCCTTATTCCAGCCTTTCATTTTCTGTCCTCTGCATCTGAGCTGGAGAGTTCTGTTCTCCATGCTGCCTGCCAGAACAATCGCTGTGAACTCAGCAGATGCAGGTTCTTTGCTCTTAGTTGTAGGTAATGGGGAAAGTCCGATTTTATGCCTATAGCTATGAGCTGGAGAGATGAACCTACTTAGTGGCTTAATGGGAAAGAAGCACATAGTACAGTGTGCCCTGGGTACATGGAATTCTCACAAGGTGAATTATTAACTGTTTCTTTTGGACATTTATGAACTGCAGTTTTTCAGTTTTCTAAGTAGATTGAAATAGTTCTGAGCATAAGCATAGCAATGCATTTTTTCTATAACTGCTTTTAGAAAGAATTTTGGCCATTTTGGTTTAAAGTGAGAGAAAAATGGGACAGAGAGCATGAAAAGCTTCAGCCTAAGCAGTTAGCTGGGTCTTGCTGTAAATACTGGATCTAGACTCTCTAATGGTCAGCATAGTGGTAAATGGTGATAGTTTGCATGTCAGAAAGCACACTGTTATTTGGGCCTCTTGAAACAAAGATCACTCACTGGCCAGTGTTTTGTGCTTCACAGCCAACAACCAAGCTCTTCATTGATGGGAAGTTTGTTGAGTCCAAGACTACTGAATGGATTGATATCCACAACCCGGTAAGTTAAATAGCCTCAGCTTATGTATTAGTGATCACTGTGCAACGAGAATCCGTGCCTCTGTTCAAGCATTTGGCAAAAGGGGAAAGTACATACATTTCTTGAGAAAGGCTTAGACTTGGAGCTTAAGGTGGATTTAACACTGTGTAATTGCTTCTCAATTTCCTCTTCACATGAAATGTCAGGCTTAGGAAAGAGATGACCTCCTTTATCTCCCCTGTGTAGTAAAACCCTGATCTCTGGAAAGGAAGCTTAAACCCCACTTACATTTTTTTTGGTCATAGAAAGGCTCTGTGATCAGTATGTCAAATTTCTGAATGGTTTCTTTCACCCTGTATATGAAATCCCTGAATATGAAGTCCTGAGAGAAACTAATTTCACTCTCAGACCAAGGTAAAAAATCCTAACAGCTGAAGCTCCTCTCCTTTCCAAGAGCTTCTATCTGTGAGCCACAATATTCATGGTGATTTAGAGGTTAGATGCTATGCAGTACAAAATAATCTTAGATTAGCAGCACTTGTATTTGTCTGGGTCCGCCACCAAAGACAAATGGAAATGAGGTTGCACTCAGAATTCTGACCCTTCTGACTCCCCTAAATAAGCATTTGGACAGCAGTTTCTAAAACTATTTTTATTTGCTTTGTGGAAGTGATGAGAGCAGCAAGCCATGTTTGTGAAGCTCACTTGATCTCTATGTAGCGACCAATGTTCTTGTTTAATTTTCTTTCTCTTGAGTAATTTCTCTCTTAGTGATGTACCTGATGTTTTTATCATGTCAAAGCAAGTTTAGTTTTTAAGAGTGCATTAGAAGGATCTTAAACTGGCAAAGACAAGCTTTTGAAGTTAAAATACTGTAGAACTAAGGTTGCTTGTAAAAATCCTACTTTGGCTTAGTGGTCTAGGTAAACTAACATCAGTGCCAGTTGGACAGTCATGTGCAAGTCATACTGCTTTTTCCAAAGGAACTTTGCCTCATTGAATGCACAAGGAGGACAGCAGATGACCCAAGATGATGCAGAGAGAAAAGACCCCAGTCAACAAACCTTTGCCTTATATTCTCTAGAAGCTGCAAGATAGACACGTCACTTCAACTCCAACTTGGAAATCAGCACTGCATTTACAGCGTTCTGGGTGCCTAATTTGAGATGTGTAGAGTGAAGGTTTTCAGAACTATTCCAGTTGTAGCCCAGGCCTTTTGTGTGCACTAAGGGAGGAGTGCTCTCCCCGCAGAAGTACGGCTCCTTGTAGAACAAGGATGTTAGGTGTGTGGTGTGAACGGACTCTTGAATGGTTGGCAGGGACAGCTGGAAAAAGTTGATTTTTAAACTAGTTTGTTTTTTTCTTCAGGCCACAAATGAAGTGGTTGGCCGTGTACCAAAAGCCACAGCCAGTGAGATGGAGGCAGCTGTGGCTTCTTGCAAAAAGGCTTTTTGGAACTGGTCAGAAACATCTGTTTTGAGTCGCCAGCAAATCTTCCTGCGTTACCAACAACTCATCAAAGACAATCTGGTGAGACTCCATGGCTGTGTATGATGGCTGTTGCTGAATGCATTGCAGTTGTCTTCAGGAGTTAAATTGAGAGGCTCAGGGTTTACTGTGTTCTTGATGAGTCGTTACTATGACTGAGGAGCCAACTGAGATGCTGTCACTGAGAGGTATAGCAAAGCGCTCTCCAAGCAAATGGGGACAGAGAGGCAGTGCAGTGCTGCTTAGTGAATATTGTTCTGTGTTTGTCCCTTTACCAAAAGACCGCGAGAAGAACTTTCAGCCTTGATGGAGAATGTGCCGGTTGACAAAGACAAGTGGGACAAGAGTGTTGCTATGACTTTGGATTCCCCAGATTGCTTTTTCTGTATGTCTGTGGTGTGACGCAGGAAAGCTCTAGAATATAAGCCAACTCACGGTGTTTTTTTCTAAAATGTCACCTGTGTGCCGTATTGGCTTCTTATCTACAAGGAGCAAATCAATTGTTGTAGGCTTTCCCAGGTTCTACTCAGTCTTTGTGATGTTCAACTCTCTGTTAAATTCTCTTGTCTCTGCATTCTGTTTCATGGGCAGGCACTTCTCTAATGTTCGTGAACTTCATCTTTTCCATTTTCAGAAAGAAATTTCAAAACTCATCACCTTTGAGCAAGGGAAGACCCTGGCTGATGCTGAGGGAGATGTATTCCGAGGCCTCCGTAAGCTGCTGGCTCCTCCTATTAAAAAGGGGCTTTGAGAACATTTAGGAAGGAAGAAGGTCTCCTGAGCGACTGATTGCTCTGGGAGTCTGTACATGTAGCTCCCTTCCTTCTGAAAGAAAAGGGGCAATTGTAACTATAACCTGAAAAGTTCCCTTAGACTGAGTTACCCTAAATCACTTCCAAGTTGTTAGATCCTTCTTTTTCCTAGGACTGACGACAAATTGCTGTGAAGGGGTAAGAACAACTCGCTTATGCTCAGATGTCTAAGGTTGAGTCCCAGGTGGCACACTAATCTAGACCTGTGCTTCTTTACTGGGGGCGTTGTGTTTGTACTCCTATTGCAGTGACATAGAATGCACTCCAGAGTGAGCTCACAGTGCTTGACAGAGCAAAGGTATTTTCTGGAGCACAATGAATTTTAAGTTGTGGGAAAAGAGGCTGGAAGAAAGACTTGGGTCAAGGCAGTGGTGAGAAGGGAGTTTGGGGACTGATTGTTAACAGATCATCCAGTGGCATATTGCCCTTTCTGCTGCAGAGGTGGTTGAACACGCTTGCAGTGTGACATCCCTCATACTGGGAGAGACCATGCCCTCCATCACTAAAGACATGGACACTTATACCTACCGACTGCCTCTCGGCGTGTGTGCTGGAATTGCACCATTCAATTTCCCAGCCATGATTCCTCTTTGGATGTTCCCCATGGCTATGGTTTGTGGAAACACCTTCTTGATGAAACCATCTGAACGTGTACCAGGAGCACTCATGTTCCTTGCCAAGCTGTTTCAGGATGCTGGTGCCCCCGATGGGACCCTGAATATAATCCATGGACAACATGAAGGTAATAATAGCTCTTGGGAGATGGCTGGAGTAAGTGTTGTGGTGTATGTTCAGTGGAGGTACTAAAGAAGTTGGAGAGTCTGATACTACTGCTGTTAGATAGGTTTGGACAGATGCTTCAGCCTTCTTGATGGAGGGGAGGTGACTGGGAGATTCTCTGCCATCTTGCACCAAATCTTTCGGGACATATAGTAGACAAAATTTTGGGGAGTGGGGTTAGAGTTCCCAAGGCATGTAAGTGCTCAAATTCTATTTAGCAACCTAAGCTCCAACTGAAATAAGTAGATAAATCATCTCAATTTCACAGGGAAGCCTAAACAAGAATGAAATGTCTCACTGAATATGGTGTGGATGTCAGTATTTTAGCTCCCGATGTGATGTTTTCCACAGCACACATGTACCTTCAGAACACAAGAATACAAATAGACAACAGTAACTCTGCTTCAGCATCCCAGGGCACCTTGGGTGATGCCCAGAGCACGAAGAGATGGCAGTGAGCAAGGTGAATAGCACAGGGGCAGGAGTACACATGCTGAGAAGTTAGATGCATGGACAGACAGTAGGGGAACTCAAATGTAGGAAACACAGAGGCAGGAATTGTGATAAGAAAGATACATAGGTTTAGCACTGTGGGGACAGAGAGGGGAGCATTTGTGCACCACAGTATATAATGTATTATTTCCTGTTTGAAGCTGTGAATTTCATTTGTGACCATCCGGATATCAGAGCAATCAGCTTTGTGGGATCTAATCAGGCTGGCGAGTACATCTATGAGAGAGGATCCCGGAATGGCAAGAGAGTCCAGGCCAACATGGTAATGCCTCTGAAGGGAGCAGACTTCAACACATTGACTGCCTCTGTCTCCTGTGAATGTTAAGAGAGACCACGCCACTCAGCAGCAGAAGCTGACTTTGCTACTGATAGTTAAGTGATGAGGCTGCCCTTCTTGCCAGCCTGTTGTCAGCAAAGTCATAGCTACTGTATGAAGATATTGCCAGAGAACTAGAGAAGTGGGCTGGGGTGGTTAATAATGGGAGACTATGTATGTGTTACATTTCAGGGAGCCAAGAACCATGGTGTGGTGATGCCTGATGCCAATAAAGAGAACACCTTGAACCAGCTGGTTGGAGCTGCTTTTGGAGCAGCTGGCCAACGCTGCATGGCCCTGTCTACAGCAATTCTAGTGGGAGAAGCT
Organism: Pterocles gutturalis; assembly: GCF_000699245.1. Taxonomy (NCBI): domain Eukaryota; kingdom Metazoa; phylum Chordata; class Aves; order Pterocliformes; family Pteroclidae; genus Pterocles; species Pterocles gutturalis. Next base: position 6,331 of record NW_010124432.1, read on the forward strand.
CAAAAATGGCTGCCAGAGCTTGTGGACAGAGCCAAAAATCTACGTGTAAATGCAGGTACAGACTGTGATAAATATCTTAAAAGGTACTTCCCTTCTGTACAACTGTAGCTTTTTAGGTCAGTGCATCTGCCATACTATGATGTGTCCCTTGGAGATATTGGCACTAAAGGTTTGATGTGTAGGGGTAGGAGCTAGCAGATTGTCTGGATTGGGAAATACAGCCCTAGAGTTGGAGTTAGGAATATGTATGAAGGCTTGGCAGTACAACTGTGATGCAAGGTTTACAGTATCAGTCTTATTTTAACTGGAGATTTGAGGTTATGTCCTATGTTTAACTCAAACCTACTATTTATATGGCAACCTCAGAGATCCTTCCAATTTGTAGTAAGCATGCTATAAAAAGGAAAAATGGAAACAGTACTTTGGAAAAACTGGACATATTAATTCTGTTCACATTCAATAAAATCCTGCAAAGGGGAAAAGTTCCTTTCTGAGAAAAATCTGCTGTTGAATTTTGGCTTCCCGGTGTTCCAAAATTATGTTTATGCTTAATCTTATTTGTCGATTATGAGAGTTGCAGGCTATTACTCCTGTTCATTAATGTCTCAAATCTTTGTTCTGTATCTCAGAAAGATCAGGATTTTCAGATTTTTCCTGACAATGTAGTTATCTCCATGATGCCTATAAAGACGAAGCTGTCAGGGCTAAAAAGTTGGTGTGTCTGCCTCTTCACAGGAGACCAGCCTGGAGCAGATCTAGGGCCTCTAATCAGTCCCCAAGCTAAAGAACGGGTTTGCCGCCTGGTTGAGCAAGGAATAAAAGAAGGTGCCAGCCTTCTTTTGGATGGACGTAATATCAAAGTGAAAGGCTACGAAAACGGCAATTTTGTTGGACCAACAATCCTTGCCAATGTCAAGGTAAGATGACCGAAACCAGTGCTTGATGCTGGATATGGCAGGGTCAGCTGAAAAAACGAGTTAGCCAAATCAGTCAGTAGTCAGTAATTACCAGGTAGAAAGCCCGTAAATGGCTCAGCTTTCCCTTGCACAATTCCAGTGAAGTGCTCATTGAAATGCTGTTCTGGAGGTGACAAAAGAATTTTCAGGAGTGCAGAAACCTCTGAATGAGGTTAATGATCTTAACTGTAATGGCATGCAGCCAATTAAAAGAACATATGGGTAATTTGTGCTGTCTCAAAATAAACGTCTACTGAGCATAGTGTGGTGTTTGTATTAATGGCCAGTAGCAGATGCCTAAAAAGAGTATGATGAACAGCCAGACTTCCAATTTTCCTTTTCCAGTATATATTCCTGCAGCTGGCAATTTAGAGACTTGCAGAAACCAAAGTTAAATAATGTGGAAATCTTAATGAGAATAATACAGGGCAAGGTACAAAATCTCTTCATTGTTTAATATATTCACAAATTTGTTGAGTCAGCCTCTCAATATAATACATGGTGTGCAACAGGTGGGCACTACTATGGGGGAATATTCTTTACCAGGCACACATCCATGTGAGTATTCATACCTAAATTAATTATTTTATATTTATGCAATTAGCTGGCATGATTTCCTTACGTATTCAGTTCATCATGGGCCTTTTGGTGAGTGATTCCATGATAGCAAACCAATCTTGAGAATTCTGCTATTGTACATTGTATTGTCGGGATTTTATTGATTTCATGCTATTATATAATTGAGGCTTTTAATCTCTCTCAGAATTTTCTTGCCTTATTTTCATTAAGCATCTTAAAATGCTTCACTTCCTTGTGATGCGTCATAAATATTGTTAGGCATTCAGAAGTAGAAGTTTAACTGAGATATTGTGATTCTTAGTTTTCTTATACAGTGATACGGTTAATGATAGCCACGTAAAACTTACAACTTGTCAAGTGAATGTTTTGTAGTTTGCTGTATTAGTTATTAGTGATTAAAGTAATCTCCAACTGGTGTTGTTGTATTTGTCAATGTTGCTAATTATCAGACATAAAACCTGGGCACTGAATTGGAGAGGATAGCAGATTCTGGTCAGTATGGCAACAAGAACTGAAGTAAACTGTCCTGAATTCATCCCGGTCTTAATCAGCCGTGGTCAGAATAGACCTGTAAGTGAGGTCAGGCAGGGAGTAAAAGCAGAAGGTGCTCTGGAGATGAAAAGTGGTGCCCTCTGTAGCAGACTAGGTAGATGGCAGGGTATGGGAAATAGTGAAAAGGCAAGGAGGACTGTGAAGGATGGCCTGTGGCAATGTGGTGTGATGAGCGATCCTAGGAATATCCAGAGCATTAGCAGTATGTGTGTTTATTGCATCCTATTTCCTAGGATACTTTTATGATATATATACAAGCTGCTTTTTCTGCTGTTTGTCTTGGCAGCCAAGCATGACTTGCTACAAGGAGGAAATATTTGGGCCAGTCTTAGTGGTTCTGGAAGCAGACACTTTGGATGATGCCATTGAGATGGTGAACAATAACCCCTATGGAAATGGAACTGCAATCTTCACCACAAATGGAGCCACAGCTCGGAAATATTCTCACTTAGTAGATGTGGGGCAGGTATGTTCGAGCTAGAATTGTTGCTATTAGTACTCACCATTTACAGTGGGTAGCCATCCAGCTGTAGTGACTAATCACTGACTACTCAGCCAACAGTACCCAGCCATAGAATTAAGGAAACAAGACATTGTAGCTTTTGGAGAGTGCTCTGCAATCTACTACTTGTGATTAATACAGCAGCTTTCCTTTGGTTTAGGTGGGTGTCAACGTTCCAATCCCAGTACCTCTGCCCATGTTTTCTTTCACCGGCTCTCGTGCTTCTTTCAGAGGAGACACTAATTTCTATGGGAAGCAGGTAAACTACTGATTTAGAGTACTCTATTGGGTTGAATTGTGATAAATCACATTATAAATGCATGTTATAATAGCAAATTACTTTTTTTTCTTTAATATAAAAAAGGGTCTTTTTTTAGGAGATTTGAGAAGGGAGCAAGAACTAAGTAGCAAGCTTTCTCACAGAACTAGAATCCTTGGGGAATGGGTAAAAGGAACAGGCTGACAGGAATTGTTCCCACAGAGGAAAACTCAACCCTCTGTAGATAGAGCAAAAACTGCTTGATACACCACTGGTGCAGACCTGAAGAATTCATCAGGCCAAACATCTTATCCATGTGTCTCTCCTTTCCTGCAGGGAGTGCAGTTCTACACACAGCTGAAAACTATCATTTCTCAATGGAAAGAGGAAGATGCCACCCTTACCAAGCCTGCTGTTGTTATGCCAACTATGGGAAACTAAATCTGCCTTTGCAGATGCTGTTCCTGGTGCCCTTCTCCTTCTACGCTGCACTTTCCAGCTTTGACCTGACTATGATCATTTCCTCGGGAATGAATAGAAAGCTCCATTTTCTCAATGGCCTCTGTTTCTGTGCAGATCAGGCAGGCTCATGTAATGCACAGTCTGGGTTTTCTGTTGCTGTCAGTGTTTTTTGTCTAGCTGAACTCCTTTTTTTTCCTACAACCTTATCTAATTGAAAGGGCAGACAGTGAGATTGGTCTTAATTGTGTTTCTTTCCAGACCCTCTGAACTTGAACATTACCCTGGTTTCCACTTCAATATCTTAGCCTTAGTAACTCACTCTTCACAACATTTTGTAGTGGTTTTCTTTGCCTCTTTATCTTACGTGTTAAGATTTTGAGTTCGCCTTACTCAAAGATGAATACTCATTTTGAGTGACATAACTGGGACACCTTGGGTGTCTCATAGAAGTGATTTAACTAACATACAATAAAGACAGCAAGTTTGAGAGTTGAAAATGTCAATCTTTCATCTGTTGAGCAGTTTCCAAAACACTTGGGAAGTAGTTTTTTAAGGATTTTTCAGGAAGGCATATTTGATTGCTTGTCCAAGGATGACAGAAATTCCAGTTACCTTCACTGTGTCTCTGACAGCTTCAAAACTTCTGTTCCTGTTGTGCACGTGGCTTGTATTCTCCAGCTTGCTGTCAATTCTGCTATACCCAAAAGCTCTTTGGTACCTTTTACTGTGCTAAAAGATATGTACCTACAGGGCCTGTAACATAATTAAATTGTGGAAGCAGAAACATAACCATGTATATGTATCTTCACCTCACGGCATCATGTGGGTTTGAGTGGAAGAGAGAGTAAACAGGTCAGCAGGCGGTTTTTAATCCGGAACCAGCCACACCTGTTCTGTTGGTTTCGTTTCCTGACTATAGCTGTATTTCTTGTGTTGATCAATTGACTCCTTGTCACATTTGCTCAAACACAGTCATGTTCTCTAAGAGCTGCAGGTTCCGTTACTAGAGAAAGATAAGACTTGATATACCCTGTTTTTAAGAATCTGTGCCTTTGGAGCTGGATGGCCTGTGCTCTTATTCGTGGTTTCTGGAAGATGATCCAGCCATGAGGGATCTGCAGGGAACTCATTCAAGCACCCGTGGAAAACAATATTATCCTGAGAATTTTAACCATGACTTGTTCCAATTAAACAACCTGAACATGAACACTTTGTATCCTGCCTTCTGGTAAAGATGCCTTCTAACTGACAGTTCTATATTAGTGCAACTGCTGTGCATTCACTAATGTTTCTGTCTTGTGTTTTTCCTCTGCTATATGCTAGAGGGAAAATGTCACCTTGCAATTTGATTATGAATTAAAAACATGCTAATACATTTCTGTAGAATAAGACTCTTCTTTGGTAAGACATTATATAGGTGTGATGTTGACTCTATTCCCCTCTTTCCAGACACTGCTCTGGGACTCTTCTAACCCATGTATACATCTTCCTTTTACATTATTTCAAGGACCTCTGTACCAATTTCCTCATACAGCATTTCAAGGAATGCCTTGTTTCTGTTTCCACACACACATCATTTGATCACAGAAACTCTTAAGATTTATGTAAATTGCTATTACAAACTGAAAATATATTTTCATCAAATTAGAGAAACACGTGAATACAGAGTTCTAACCACTAGTCCAAATCCACTAGCACCACGAGTGCTTTGTACAGAGTCATCCGAGCTCCTGGCTTGGGAAAGAATAAAATCTTTATTTTAAGAAGGAGGAAAATATTTCAGATGGATTTCAAACATGTAGTCAAAGCAATAGCATAGCAGACAGAGGATTTAGAATTCACAGTTTTGCTTACCAGATAACTTCCAAAATGAAAAGTGCAGATGAGTCAATAATTGCTGTGGCTGTTCTTTATGCATAGTGTACAGCTGCCTTACTCTGTCTGTGGTGTTAACATCTGAATACGCGGAAGGATTACGTCAGAAGATGATGAATCTGATAATTCAGCCTGCTGTGTAATGATTACGTTGGGAGAAGTATCTTCTGTCCTGCAAAGGTAAAATATTCTAGGTAAATCACCACTAAGACATTGGCATTCATTCAGGCATCTGGGAAAGGAATACTAATTAATAGCCTCTAATATTGTCTACTCAAAACACCTTAATTTTCTTACTAATCAGTATTGATATTCTGACTTTTCTGTTGGCCTATTGAAACCCATTATATCTTTCCTTTAGACATTCTAAAATCCAGCTTCTCCTGTAACAAAAGCAGTCCTTATTATCAAGCTCACCTGCTCCCTGAAGAATTGCAGGAGTATCCCTTTACTTTCTCCAGACCTGTTCTAGACACCTATATAATCTTTTCATTTGTGTACAAACATCTTTTGTAATTATCTGAATTTCCAACAGCGTTTTTAAACAGATGTTTTTAAATAATTGTACTAGAAATACAAATCTTGTATCTGCCCTTTTTAGTTAATTAAGGCCTTTTTATATCAAGCTGCAGATGCTGACTCATCATGATGTACCTGCCTCATCTCATTGCTGTTACTGCTTTCCACCCATCTGTTTGTTCTCTTTTTTTATTTCAAGATTCACTATAAAAATGAAGCTGAAGAATGTATCTCCTATATTATACAAAAGTATAATCTAATTATAAAGTATCTCATAACAAATTTCTTTAGACTCCATTAAAATACAATTTTATAGTCAACCCTTTGTCTCCTATTAAAAATTGTTTCTTGCCTAGAAGGCACTGCAGTCTAGATTCTCAAAGCTATTTGATACTTTTAAATCAAAAAATTATGTTAAAATAGTTCAACCATCTTTGAGGATTGGGTCCTGTGACTTTCACTTCTGTTTTTTTTCCCCTGTCTGTGAAAAAAAAAAAAAAAAAAAAGCTACAATTCACCTCCACTCCATTTTTTTGAAGTGGTGGTCTGCCTCTCCAAAGGAGGTGTCTCTCATCTTTCCATATAAATCCCTCTGGGGCTCCAGCTTATGAACTTTATCTTGTAATTTGATGTCTGAGTCTTACATTTTAAGTTTTGCGTGCTTGACTGCCAAACATCTGATATGAGACTCCATGATGGCAGCCAGAATCCCTCCCTGCTTATTCCTTCAGGGTAAATTGATATTGCTTGCCTTGGAGTATTATAATTAACTACACAGCTGTATCTGAAAATCAGGCCTGTGTATCTTCATCCTGGTCCATTCTCTCTAAGTGATTCTATTCTGAACGCAAAATCAGCTTAATAGATTTTGCCTTTTAATCAAAACTCCCTGTACTAGCTGAAAATGCATCTCCTTGTATGGTCATGGCCTTTCACAAGAGAATCCTCCAAAAATAACAAACCTGTTTTTCAATAAGAGGAGGCTTTGAGGAGTCATGAGATCAATTTTTTTTCCTGAGAGCTGAGTCTAAATGCCTGCTGCTAAAATATTAACATGACCAGAAATTTCAAAATGAATAAAAAATTCCTCTCTCTTGTCACACATATATTTATTTGTGTATAGACACATTTAGATCTTCAGACAAAACAAAGTATTCTGAAGTGGAAAGGATGACAGAGAGACAATTGCATCCATTTATATATAACCAGGACTGAGGAGATGTTAGGTAGTGTGATATAATTTAGTACCTTACCCAAATTCGCTTTCTTCTTTAGTATCATCGGGAGCTGGGGCTGAAGTAGCCAAAACGCTGGTGTATTTCCTGTGAGGAAGACAAAAGATCAAAGTAATCTTAACTAAGGGTGATTTATGCTCAGACAGGTTTCTAATCCCACACCAAACTTGTTTTCTAAAACAAACAGGAAGCAAGAAATGCCAGGGCACCTGAGCTGTTGCAGCACACTCTCCAAAATCAGCACCACGAATCAAACATGAGTTCAGTTCACTATGGAATTCTGTATTTTGTTGCAAAATCATTACAACTAAAAGGGAATGAGGAGAAACAAACAAAAAAAGTTTGGTTTTTTTTTTTAAAAAAAACTAGGTTTAATCGTAAGTCAACTTAAAATGAAGTGTTTGGATTCCATTCCTCAAGCTTTCATACTCCACAGCTTTATGTGTGCTCTTGTATGTTGGCAAATACTGATACAAGGAGATGAAACCATGCATAAATTGGAACCATAAAACCTGATGGATTAATCATTTAATTATACATTTTTTACTTCCACTATAATAACCTTAACAACATTTTCTAAAATTTCACTAATGGAGCTTTTGCTAACAAAAACCAAACAACTCTTTCAACACAGAGATGCTGATATTCTACCCTAAGCATTAGGTCTCCCCAAACTACCTTAAAATTATAGCATTTTAGATTTCTCTTTGGGCCCTCTTATGCCTGAGTTCACAGCTTATAATATATTTAATGCTGTTTGAACTTTCCGTGTAAGCCATTATTTTAGGTGTATAGAAATAACTGTGGGGAGTGCTACTGTCACAATATACGTTATTCACTTGTGTGGTAAAGATGGATAGGGATTCATTAATGACTGAATAAAATTAATACCACTGCACTGAGCTAAGTTAATTCTCTGTCTTCCTTAGCACTACCAAAATTTACTTCCACTTGCTCTTCTTTTGAAAGTACACACAAAGACCTAACAGGATGGTTTGGTGCATGTCCAAAATCAGATATATAGTACATCAGCTTTTTCAAAAGGTTAAATCATCCTTTTCAAAAGGTTAAAGTATCTTGCACCAAGCCACAGTCAGATAGATTCTTATGTTAGATTCAATTTCCTGGAATCCCCTGACCTGGAGTTAGGAGCCCAGCTCCTGTAACAGGGAAAGTTCAGCAATCACCTGCTGAAGAAAGAGTATTACCATGGACTGGTGCCATTCATTTTGGCAAAAAGCAATCGCAGAACACATTCTTTTTGTTCCCATGTCAACTCACTAATATCCACTTTCTCAAACTGGACTTTTTCCCTGAAAAACATGGAAAAGATGAATGTATTAGAAGAAAATGTCAAAGGCATATCTCTCATGGATTCTGTATGTGTAAAACAGGTTTTAAATTCTATCTCTGGATTGCTGTTGTTCAGTTATTCATAGCATGTAAATTCAAAAAATAAACCTGAGCATACAGTGCTGTCTTTTCAACTGCTAAATCTAGGGCTCTCTAAACCAAGTGGAACAAACCCAATGATTTCTGTTACATGTGTAGTGGTTATAAATACTGGAAGGGGGAGGGTTAGTACTAACTAGTACTAGTTTCAAGTACATTGCCCTTCCCTTGCTTCTCCTGTTCATACATAAAAGGGTTAATATGTATAACCAATTTTCACTCTCAGTTCCAGCCTCCCCCTTCTCTTGCTCCAAGGAGAAGCTTCCTTAGATCTCCATAACTACTTTTACCTCTGATTCTTCATGCAGTGTTTCATTGTTTCACTGTATCATTTTTGAGATAAAACAACCTGAACAAAGCATTCCAAGTGATTATGTGTCATCAAATTATTCAATAGCCAATGCATACTAAGCAAACATTTGATTTGCGAGTGGGACAATTTTGATCTCTCACCAAGGATGTATGCAAACTACAGCTATGAGGGACCTTAACTCTATGGCTTAAATCCAAGGGCCTGGACACTGCTGCAGTTTGTAGGCACAGATTCCTAGCAGCATGCTGGAGACCTGTAATATTGGCCACTGCAGCCTGTGTAGCCCTAATTCAAATTAAGCTGCATCCTAATACAAATTCTGAGATACTCACACTTACAAATCTGAGATTTTGTTTTATTCACTATAAAATGTAATCCTGTCAATCAGTACTGTACTGCATGTGATCTTGATTTTGATACATCAGTGTCTATTTCATGTATGGCTTAATTTTTAGACTATTATGAAGCTTGAGAAAAACAGCCTTTGAGAGCACAACGCAAAGCAGGGTCTTCCGACATATGGAAGAACAGTTGAACAAAGACTGGATTTGCCATCTACTGGATGTTTCTGTTAAAATTATGAGCAACATAGTAAAGAGCTGTTAGCATCTTAATTGCAATTTTTAGGCTTCAGTGTTGTTAGCTCACTGGAGTGAGTAATAAGCAAAAGAGCAATGCCAGAAGAGCAATGCCTATAAAACCAAAAGTTTAAAGAAGTAAAAATAATTATTAAAAGGAAACGGCAGAAACACGTCTATATTGGAATTTCAATATCAAATTCCACAGCACATGGCAGAATATGCAAATAACTCTTGCGAGCTTATCTTTAATTTAATCTATAGAAATAATGATCAAAAAGTGATAGCCTAGTTGAAATCAGTGATCCAAAGTGATTACTAATTGCTAGGTTATTACACCTCATACAGTTATTGTCACTACAGAAGCATCCACCAGCATTCCAAATCTCATGCAAAAGGTCTTTTCAGGTGTGGTAGGAAGACAGAGACTAGTTTTTGATGTTTCAATACCAGTAGCACTTCACTGCTTCCTCTAGGTCTCTGTACACACTATTTGTGCTATTTATGTTGCCTTTGAATGTTTTAATTTTTGGAAATTCCGCCTTCCCTGCACATGCCTCCATCATTTTTCTGTAATAGGCCTTTTGGGCCTTTTTCTTATAGTGCTTTCTACTGGATATGATCTCTTGCTTCACATGTTCCAGAGCATCTAGGAAGAACCTTTCCACCTCAGTCCTCTCATTTAAGATATTCCGGGCTAGTTTCTTCACTCGGTTCATTTCCCGATCCTTCATTTCTAGTAGTTGCTGCAGTTTCTTGAGCTCCACCATGCTTGCCTGGTTTTCTATCAGTGTTTGATGCTGTGTTTTCTGAGTCTCTCTCACAGATTCGCTCATGCGACATAAGGCCATCTCCAACTTTTCCACTTTACGCTGCAGATCTCCAATCTGTGCTTTCTGGTGACTGATCTGTACGATCTTTTTTTGAATTAAACCCTCACTGGTTTCCTAAAAGATGAGAAGAAATTATTTGGGCTTTTATTTCATTTGCACCAAATCTGGAGGGGTTTTTTTTCCCCAATGCTGACAATGTAGTAAGCATGCTGGCACCTTCACACTGGAGTGTGAATAATTCTCTGGGATCAGGTTTTTGTTTACATGAGAAGCCAGCAAAAGAAGACCTAGTATGTAGTACACATTACAGAGAGACCTGTTCTTAATGGGCTAGCACAGGAAACCCTGCCTTCTTTCTCCTCCATAATTAAGATAGAATAAGAGCTATTCTTCAGACAACTCCCAATTCAGTAACTGCGGAGGCATCTGACCAGGGAGAGGTTAGTATTTACATCTATATACAGATGTAGCCCTTCCTGGAGGAGAATGAAACAGAACTAAAACCAGAGCAGAAACCTTCTCCTGTAACAGAAGAGTTTTGTCCTCTTCTAACTTCTGTTTAATTTTCTGCAATTCCATTGCCTCTTTCAGCTGTTTAGCACATGCGCTGTGAAGACAAGCATTCTCCTTAAACACCTCTCTCCCTGTGCTGTTCAGCTGCCTGGACAGAGGAAAGCAAAATCCAAGAGCTTTAATCACAACCTTTCCTGGTTTTGGTGGTTTTTTATTGTTTGTTTCTTGGTTTTTTAATATTTAAACCAATATTTCAGTGTCCTAATTTCAGAGCGAAGCTATAAATTATTACAGGTCTGTACCAAGTTGTCATAGCTTTGCTTCTAGTCCTAGTGGGACTGGGAGAATGAAGAAAACAGTGATACCATTGTGATAATATTAACTCCAGTCCTCCCCTGGAACCAGCATGAGTCTTACAGTTTAAATGTAAGTGCTGACATCATCTTGACACTCGAAATACAAAAACAGCCCAGTAACACCAACAACTTGTTCTTTAGAACACAGTGCTAAAATGGTTTCGTAAAGTAGAAAACAGGAAAAGCAAGCGTTTCTTACAAAACAGCCTCATGCTGGGTGGTCTCTGTCATCATTATTTGCTTTTTCTCAACATCATCTTCTAATCGTTTCTGAAAGGGAGAAAAGCCTGTTAGTGCATGTGGCACTAAAGTTAATTCTGACACAGTGTAAATTCTAAAATAATCCCAAAGTTTTCAGCTCACACAATGTCTTCCTAGAGGAAGAATGAACCCTCAAAAGCACTGAAGTTCCTGATGGAAGTGGAGAATACGGCCTCTCTGGGATCCTGACATCCCATGTTTTTCCTTGGAAAGCTGCATTCATCCATCACACTTATGTTGATGTGGGAAATTGTAAAGTGCTCAGTAAAGAACTGGGAAAACTACAGAAATTAGAGTAGTCGGAGAAATAATTTTGTTCTAATAAGTCTCTTTAACTGCCTGACAGTATTTACCTTCTCTTCAAGAAACCTCCTCTCCAATCTCACAACCACTTCCTGATGTCTCCTGTTTGAGATCTCCATACTCTCTTGTAAATATGATAAAAACCAAAATCTCTTTAACAATTACATTTTACTTCAGCCTTGTAACTGAAACCATGGACGTACTCTTCAAGGAGGAATTTAGTAGTCTTTCATGGCACTACCTGCAGTCTTCATCAAATTTTTACACAATCTATAAAATTCACTTAACTTTCTGACTTGTATTATTGCTTTGCTTCCCCCTTCATAGTTCACCTGTGCCCACATTTTCTCATCACTGGCAGTCATTCACACACACTCTGTCCTTTTTAATGCTCAGTTTTAGAAATCTGCTTTACTTTGCCTATTCATTCAGTCATCAAGATAATTCAAAGTACAACGCCTCAAGTGTTCTTTGAAAAAAGGCTGAATAACTCGTATTTAATAGCTTAGTTTAAAAGCAGCTATGTATTAATAATCCAAATGCTGTTGACCAACCATTTGTCTCCACAGAAAGTATCTGGTTTTGTTTCTAAGCCCCTTCTTGCAGTTGAAAAAAAAATTCCAGCACTGCTGAGTCAGCAAGGCACTTGGATTGCTCAAGGCACTTTTTTCATGTCATCAGTCAGCTGGGATACTTTTTTATCTCAAGCTGAAACATTTTGCAGGCAATACTACTATTTAATGTTTGTATCATAGCTCCAAAGTATCTCTGATTAGGTCATAATGCTGTATATGAGCTTAGTGAAAGACAGTCCCTAGTGTTATATTCTAAATGGCTTATGTGGTTCAAAAGATGGTAACAATACTAGCATTCACATCCTCAATGAGCTGACCAGTGAAAAATTGGTCAGACTTATACTGCTTATAGTCAATTGCTAGCTCCTCCATACATATCTTTAAAGTGTATACTAAATGTTTAGCCCATCCACATACATATTTGTGATTCCATGTTATTGTGTAAAACACCAGAAACAACCCTACAGCACTGGACTGTTACAGAAGTGAGTTCTGGCTATAGAACTTGCATTTTATCAGCCTAGTGCTTTTCCTTACTCTCTGTAAAGAAAACAATCCAGTAGATAGGCCATGTCTGTTCTCTTCCACTCCCAAACTCTATGCCGCCATGCAGACAGAAAAGTTCCTTTTTAAATAAATATTGCAAATGCATATTTATGACAAACTTACATCTTCCAGCTCTTTCTCCATAGCTGCTTTCTCCGTGCGGAACTCCTTTATTAATTTCAATTCTAATTGAATTTGGCCAATTTCTCTGACTTTTTTCTGAAATTTCTCTTCCAGTTCTTTTACTTGTTGGGCATAATAGTCTGCCTGCAAATCAAAAATTCTCAATCAGAAAAAAAGCAAAATGAGAGAAACCAATTGCAGGGGCATTTTGTGCTGAAGTAGAATTTTAACTATGATACCAACTTTAGGCTTCGTAATTATAAGGTTGATAGAGGATCCTGGGAAAGAAAAAAAGTAACCAGATGTGCAGAGGCATCCAATTATACAGGACGTGAGAAAGATAAGGAGAAACTGAGAGAAATTAATTAGCACAACTAAGTTATCTCAGAGGTTGTGTTGACATAGCTTCAAAAATTATTTTCCCAGGATTGAAAGTAGCCAATAGTGATTTTGTTGTTAAGAATTTAAAATTATTGTATCCAATTAGTAGCTGCCAAATCTGAAAGAGCTCTGTATAAAAGCATGTAAGCAACACAAAATACATGGCTTTCACTTTCATCATAATTGGCTCGTCTGGGTGGTGTCCAAGAACCCCTCACGCTGACTACAAAGAATTCCGCTGGTTGACTACACCAATCATCAAATATTGTAACACAGAAAAGCACACAGAACTGAATGTCTGAAATTACACCAAGCTGCAGTGTTTTAAAAACTGCAAGGAATTCACCTTTAGAAGAAATGCTGCAAACTCAGCAGAAGCTACCCTCCAGTGAAGCAACAAGTCTAGAAATTAATAGTAAGTTTAAAGCAACATCCATAATATCATTGTATTGGTTTTGTGTGGCAAGGTTTGTTTGTTTTTTTTTTGAGGGGGGGCTACAGGGTTGGCTTCTGTGAGAAGTTGCTAGAAGCTTCCCCTGTGTCCAACAGAGCCAATACCAGCCAGCTCTGAGTAAGACCCTTCACTGGCCAAGCCCAAGCCCATCAGCCGAGTGATCTCCCTGTCACCACCTCAACCCATGAGACTTTCGTTGTATTTTTTCTCACCCTGTCCAGCTGAGGAGCGGGAGTGGTAGAGCAGCTTGGTGGGCACCTGGCATCTAGCCAAAGACAACCCACCACATCTAATATCTACAGACTTTCTGCTCTTTATAATCTGAGGGTGAGAGAAAGTTCCTTGTGGAGTCTGCTTGATGAGAGATAACTGTCTTAAAGTGAGGATGAGCACAGTTCTGTGTTTCTTATTGAAGACAGATGAACAAATAATTATTTTTTCATTCTTTTTAAGAATTCTTTGTTCAAGAGTAATGAATGAAGGACAACTATAAAAGAATTAAAGGTAGTTATTGTTTATCTCAGTAAAAATAAAACATGTTTTTGCTGTGCCTCTGGCCTTACCATTACCCACCTGGTTCCTAATACTATTTCAGATGCTATAAAATATTCCTACTACTATCTGAAATGATACTACAGAGTCATGGGATAACTCCTACATCACCATTGTTTTTTTTTTCAAGTTCTTTCTCCATGCAGTATTTTTGCATCAAAACCTCTAACAGTTAACTGCCCTAGCTTTTTCCTCATACTAACATCAGAATTACTTTTCAGCCTGCTAAGAACATCCCACTGTTCTGAGGATAGAGAAAAGTTCATTCACCAGCTGCTTCTTCTCTTCTCGCATTTGCTGTTTCAAATCAATCAGCTCCTGCTTCAGTTTCTCAATCTGTGAAAAGAGAAATCAAGAAACAATAACTGGAAGCGGGGGGGGGGGTTTCATCGCAGTGTTCTTGTCTTGAAATTTAATTATGAGAAGACAGAGGGGAAAGGACCCTCATTTGCAGCGTTCAGGTCAATTAAAGCACGTTTAAAATTGTTTTATTTGTGTAAGCTTAAACTATAAAAACCCACACATATTAAATACAAACAGATCTGTGACTGTATTGAAGAATTAAAACTATGTGGACAGAGGGTTTTCTTCCTCACTGTTTTGGATAGCAGTGCAGTGTTAAGAGAAGCAGTTTAGAAAAGGAGAAAAACAGGCAGCTGGAAAAAGGTCAGAGTAAAATCTTTTATTCTGGATAGGGTGGAAGGAAATGGTGTGATGTGAGCAAGAAAAATGTCTCCTACTATTTGACCTCACCAATGTCCTGGGGATCAGAGCTTTGTATCTTCTTATTCAATAAACAACATGCTAAAATAATGTAATTGTAGTTTCCATTTTCAGTTTCTTTTTCTAACTGTAAAAAGGGTTTCAGCTGGTACTTGGATTTAGAACAATAGGAACAGAACTGAGTAAAACAGTCTGTGATAGAAGAAAAACCTACAGTGTAGGGCTTACTTTTTGTATCATTGTGTTCTGTGCAGAGTTTTGCTCTAATTTTTTCTAAAATTTTCTCCAGGTAGCTAAAATAGCTTTTTTTTTTTTTTTCCCCAAGCTGAAGAAACGCTTCATCCATCACGTGCTGAAGCCCCCGACCGTTTCAGTGCCCCTCCCCTGGACTCCTCCCCGGTATCTTGCTCTCCCCCTTGTACCGGGGGGTTAAAGCTGGGGCGGGGGAGCTGCTCCCAGGCAGGGCGGGCGGGC
>NW_010124433.1:0-247 GCF_000699245.1 Pterocles gutturalis
GCTGCTCTCCATCCCTTCATCCCCCAGCCCTCATGAATGCTGGGATTGCTTCCACCCAGCTGCAGGACCTCATTGCAAAGGCACTTTCCTGCTCTGTGCCGCACAGATCTGCGCTACAACCCACGCATCGAAAACTCCACCAAAAATCCCTGAAGCGTGGGTGATGGGCCAGGCAGACCTGGTTGGATGGGCAAGAACTGGGGAGGGGGAGTGTACCCCTACAGACGGTTTTCCATCGTACCACTGA
>NW_010124433.1:291-553 GCF_000699245.1 Pterocles gutturalis
CGCAAACGCTCGGCTGTTTGCTCTTCCTGCAGCTGAGCGCTGGGTTCAGGGCAGCTGGACGGGGGCGAAGGCTTTGCAGAGCCACTTGCCCAGCGCTGTGAAGGGGATGCTGCGGGGGACCGCGGCCGGGGTGGGATGCAGGAGCCCTCCCATGATCCCTTAGAAACCCTAAAAACATTGACCCGAGATGAGTTACCTGAGCAAATCACTCCAGCGTCCTCCCCATGGTAGCAGTTGTTGTGCCCCCAGGCGCTGGCCCGGC
>NW_010124433.1:1078-1646 GCF_000699245.1 Pterocles gutturalis
GCCCCCCCCGCAGCCCAGCTGCCGGCACACCACCTGGCCCTCGGCGTGACCCCAGTTGTCGTCGCACACCGTCCCCCACGTCCCGTTGTGGAACACCTCCACCCGCCCGGCGCAGGGGCCGGGGCCACCCTCCAGGCGCAGGGACCCCGATGGGCTCTCGGCGGCTGCACCTGCAAAGCCAGGAGGGGAGAGAGAAAGAGAGGTGACGTCCTGGGCGTGGATGGGGCTCGGCTCCCACCTCCCCAAAAAGGGTTTCAGAGGTGGTGTTGCTCATCCCACACCTGCCCTGGGCTTCTGTAGTCAACTGAGCTCCGTCTCTGCGTCCGAACCCTGAATTTAACCATCTGAACCCGGGAGCCTTTTTCTTCCTCATGTAACAGGCAGAAAAAAAAATTAATATTTGAGCTTCTGTGTGTTTTTGCACCAGTGGGCAGCAGCAGAGGCGCAGCTTTGCTCTGGAGAGCGGGTGATGCCTTGGGGTCCAGCTGGGTGGCACGCTTAGAGTCATAGAACCATTGAATCACAGGATGGCTTGGGTTGGAGGGACCTTCAAGATCATCCAGTTCCA
>NW_010124434.1:0-596 GCF_000699245.1 Pterocles gutturalis
ATCTATCCTCTTTCAGCTTAGAACTGTTACCCTCATTCTATCACTACATGCCCTTCTGAAAAGTCCTTCTCCAGCTTTCCTGTAGGCAACCTTTAGATACTGGAAGGCTGCTACAAGGTGTCCCCAGAACCTTCTCTTCAGGCTGAACAACCCCAACTCTCTCAACCTGTCCTCATATGGGAGGTGTTCCAGCCCTCTGATCACTTCTGTAGCCCTCCTCTGAACTTGCTCCAACATGTCCATGTCTTTCCTGCGCTGAGGACTCCGGAGCTGGATGCAGTACTCCAGGTGGGGTCTCACGAGAGCAGAACAGAGGGGGAGAATCACCTCCCTCAACCTGCTGGTCACAGTTCTTTTGAGATACATTTGGCTTTCAGTGCTGCAAGAGCACATTGCGGGCTCATGTTGAGCTTCTCATCAACCAACACGCCCAAGTCTTTCTCCTCAGGGCTGCTCTCATTCCGTTCTGCTCCCAGCTTGTATTTGTGCTTTGGATTTCCTTTACACAGGTGCAGGACCTTGCACTTGGCCTGCTCCCAGCTTGTATTTGTGCTTTGGATTTCCTTTACACAGGTGCAGGACCTTGCACTTGGCCT
>NW_010124435.1:0-41268 GCF_000699245.1 Pterocles gutturalis
TGATTCTGTGATTCTGTGATTCTGTATTATTTGATTTACTTTCTTATTTCAGAGCCAATTTCTGTGCTTTGCGGACTATTTTTAGCTGTCTGTGCACTTTCTAACATCTCTAGATGTTCACAGCATTTCTCAGCTGATGATGTTATCTTGCATAACTCACTCCTTCTACTAGTTGTGACTTGCTCCTAGAAGTCGCATAGGTGTCTCATCTAAATGATTAAAGCACCTCTTAAAGAACACAATTTGTTTAAAACATTTAGGGATTTGGCTCACACTTTAAAAGCCATCAGTCTAAAAACAAAAGATTGAGGTCTAGAGATAGAGGCAGGATGCTAAATACATGTATTTTGAAAATGATGATGGAGAATGTTAAATGGGAATTGGGGACGTTGCCAAACCCAGTTGGGAAGAACACTGGGGAAAAGTGAAGGCTATTAAAAGAGAGGAAGGGAGGCAGAGTGAGAGTGATACATTTTTCATCATGAGGGATCATTCTAGCAGAGCTGACTCAGGGCTTCTCAACAATGTAGGCAAAAATAAATTTTGCTCTCCCAGCTGCTGTGGAATAGAGCTTTGATGGAAAGCTGGATGAAGAGCAAGGAGAAATTTTTTAGCTTTATGCTGGGTGTGCCAATAGCTATTAGGTAGGCAAAGGGCATAAGGGTAGTACCTCCTCCTGTAGGTGGAAAACTGAAAACAAGAGTCTGCTACTGCCACTGGCCCTAGCCTCTCCCTTTGACTAGAACCTGGATTAGTTTTCCAGGATTCTGGCATAGGCTAACAGCTCAGCAGACCCATATCTGTTCTTGCCAGGGAGAGGGAGAGATGGGCTAGGCAAGATTTTGCTGTGACTTTCAGTGCTATCTTGATATGACTGAATAAAATAAATCATACTTTATGTAAACAATTTTGTCGGTGTAGAATTTACATTCTGAGGCCTACACAAATACCTGTCGAATGATGTTGAATACCACTGTATTTTGTCCAGGACTACTTCTTTATCATATTGTTCATATACGTTGTAAGTGGTCTTTCATGGGTTGCCACAAGCCGTGCTCACGGCTTCTGTCTCCCATCGTGTTCAGTGGATGTATAAGAGTTAAGTGGACAACAGTGAAGAGCAGAAAATGTAGAAGCTGCAGACAGCCATAAAAAAAATACAGAGAAGCTATAAATCCCTTGATTAAAGGAATATAACCTTCTTTTATTACTAGGCTTAAACATCAGGCTCATTTTAATCCTTGGCTGTTGCTAGAGTCTAATGTACTAGTTCAGAACCCACTGATTTTAATGACTTTGTGGAGATTTTGGGCCAAATGCTAACATTCCTTATCCTTGTTGTATTCAGAATCAAGTTTGCTTGAAAATCATTATTCTTGTGGTTCAGTTTTAGAACAGAAACAGCATGAAATGCTTTAGTGTGTTGTAGTAACACCTTCATATATGCCTGTGTTAAGATAATTAAAATAGCATTCAATATAACAAAATGTATTAGGTATTGCTCTGCCAAGATGTGACTGCAAAGAGGAGCTTTGTGTTAACAGACTAACAAATAAAACAAGAGATCTGAAAAGTTTTACATTGATTTTAGTTGTAAAGTTGCTATATGTGCACATCTATTATGAAGCAAAGTCAGCAGAAGACTGAAATACCACATAAATCTTTTACTAGCTGGAGAACACAAAGAATGTCAGTAGGGCTAATGTTGTGGCCTCTTGTCCCTTCCTACCTCCCATGAAGTATTTTAAGTAGTTATTTTGTTTGAGTTCTGGATACCAAAAATAAAAATCAATCCATGAGGGAAGACTGTATGTTTTAAACATTAAATGTTGGGTTGTAGTATCTTTGGATAGAATAGCATTATATATGGGGGAAGCTAGATTTAAAAAATATTTTGAGGAACAATCCTGCATTTAATACATTCTTTTTAAAGTGCAATAAATCTTGAAGGTAAAATGTCTTAAAGCATATTGATTTCTGGAGGGAAAAAAAAAGCGCCATTTTAGATGCTTTTTGAGACATTCAGCCTTTGGAAAATCTATTGAACAAGGAGCTTTTTTCAACTACCTTTGTAAAGGAGTATATCTGCTAAACTAAATTTGTCAGGATATGAAACATTGATCATGACCCATGAAATGTTTTATCCAACTGAAAGTACTTTGTATACACAGAATGGCTTTTATTTGTTTCTCAAAGAGTTTGTTTGCAGACTTTCTTAATAGTCCTTGGGCTGATCATTGTGTTAGTAAAAGGGACTTGCAAGTAACAGCTTGTATTTCTGCATTACTCAGTGACAGATAGAAACCACTTTTGCTTGTTACGTTTGAAAAGCTGATTTTTGCAATAAGTAAGATGATAAGGAAGTGTTATAAGAGCAAATCAAGTAATTTTTTTATACATTTGATGCAGTCATCATTTAATCACTTAATTACTAGCATAGTCATCAGTGAAAATCTCACAGGCTGCAGTAGAGTTACTTGTGCACTAAGTTGCAGTGGTAAAATTCAGATCTAGTATGACTGTCATCTTAATTCTTGATTACAAAAGCCTTATCCTGTCTATTTATTTGCTACTCATGAACTTAGAATCCCATCTTTTTTCTTTTCCTTTACATTCAAATGCAGACATGCTTTCTAAGATTTATCCTTTTCTTCTCATATAACTCACGAATTTATGAAGCTTTTGTGTGGACAGTCTGATTTTTTACCTAAAGATGTGAGGAAATGAAGGAAATGGCAGAGATGCTGGAGCTTAGGACCCTCTCCCCACACTAACTGCAGTATTGAATATTGCCTACATTTTTCCTTGGAGCACTTCAAACCAGACTTCTTCACCCCTAATTTTCTGCAGATACAATTGTCTAGTTCTCCTCTGCAGAAGTAACCCAAAGACAGGGCAGCCTTGCCAGGAAGTTATATTAGCACTAAAGTAATAAAAACTTTGAATGAGCAAGCTATCAGGCTGGTCAAGACCCAAACTGCTAAGACTGATTTGCCCATATCTGGCTTGCAGAAAACCCAAAAGTTATTTTGGACAGCTGCAGAGATTTAATTTAGTTTTCTGTGTACAACTGTGTATGGGCATCTGTGTATGTGCTGCGTATGAAGGACTATTTTTCACTTTTTTTTTTTTCACATTACTCTAATTTTTTTTCATGGATAAAATGTTTTGGGTGCACTGATGATTTTCTGCTCTGTATGAATAATTTGTCAGAATCAACAGAAATGTCAAGCACCTTGGCTGCTCCTTCATGACTCTGGATGGTAAATGGCACCTTTACAAGATGATTTACCAGATAGTTAAGAGTAAGGTATAACAGGCTAACTGAGAAATCAGAAGAAAATATGTTTTGCTGTTTAAAATGAGACCAATTGCTGCACAGATATTACTAGAGTTACTGGTGCTGTATTTATGCCTGCTTTTGAGCAAGAATATAAAAGCAGTCACTTTAATGTACGTTTTCATTTATCCTTGGTTTGTATGTTACGATGATTGCCTCTGAAGTTTCATGACCCACACCTTTCTAGTGTGGAGGTCAGTTCTGCTACGTGATGGTCCTTCATGAATAAAGTTACAGGGACTAGTTGAAAGGGCAGGGACTGTGTCACTGCGGCTGTTCTTTGTGAACACGTGAACCTAATGCTTTGTGATATATGTAGGTGGTTTGGCGTTTAAAGTCTGGGCATTATTGACCTCAAACCACTAATGCCTCAATTCACCTAGGTCATCTAACTGTGGTATTACTTCACGTCTCAATCAAGTCAAAGTAAATTGACACCGTTGACAAAAGCGATGGTTATGTTCTCCCAGTGCTCTCTGCTAGGCATTGCTTCTGCTTCCCTTGAGCCAGCATTAATGTTTGTGAAGCTACATGGTAAGTCAGCTCAAAGATTTGATCAGGCTAGCCCTGATAAACAAACTCAACCAAAAAAAAAAAAAAAAAAAAATTTCAGTCAGATCAGCTTATCTCATATTGGTATAAACTTTGCAAAATAGTTTTGCTTCTATTTTAATAACATAGAGATTATATTTTGTTATATGTTTGCTGATAGAAAAGTCATAATGCATTAAAAATTGCAGATGCTATTTGCCTTTAACACTTCTGTGGGGCAACTCAAGTAATTTTAGTCCAATAAGCATGTATAAGTATATATTAGAAGGCATGTAGATATTTGTACAAACACACACAAACATATGCATTCTAATACTATAAAAGCACAGAAACAGATTTAAGGGATGTTTTAGGTAAAATTCTGAGGTAAAAGTTCAAGATACAAGACTCTTCTTAGAAAACTGGAATAGAAGAAACATGGAATAATCATCTGAGGATGCTAGGAAGTTATTTAGGGCCTTATCAGTCAACATAACCTCAGTTTATGGGATGATCAGTAATCATTGTTTTCCTAGAGGAGGCAGAAACCGTACCCAAAAACTGCAGATGGGAGAAAAGAGGGAGTTGCTAGAAATAAAACAAAGCTTGATGACTTCCGTTCATCCAAATATTTATGAATGACATGGTAGCCCCAAGTCGTTCACAGTCTCCATAAACAATCCTATATATTGAAAGAATTCAAACATCCTGTAAACTTACTTTTTTTTGTGAGACAATCCAGGGATACCAACCAGTTAAACTTTGAAGCCCGTACCTCCTGGATTGATTTCATCCAGGCAGATCAAGGTTAAATGTTTAGTTTGTGCCAGCACTAGGAAAAAGGTCATGGGACAGGGTGAACTGAAATGTGTTAGCTAATCACAACCTCCCTTCAGCCCCTTTTTCTAAACTAAATAAAACCTCAGTGGGTGAAGAATAAAGCAATCACACCAAATCCATCAGATCTTGCAGACGTATCAGTGACACCTAGCTGTCAGCAGTATCAGAGACTGTTGATAACATTATCATGGACACCTGACCTTTGTACACAGCTGATGGAAATCTTTGATCAAGGGTACAAGTGTTGTACCAAACTGACTCATGTATGAAATCAAACTGAAAGGGTTAAAAAAACCCCAACAAAAACAACCACTTAGAGGTATCTGAAGTTGCCCTAAATATAATGCTGTGTAAATGTGTTAAATATAATTTAGCTTCTGTTAGAAGACATTCTAAAGGAATTAAAATATTCATATTCTTATATGAAAAGATTTTCCCAGGGAAAATTCAGGTACAGTTCAATTTTTATCTCTTTTAAAGTATCCTGATAGCACGTTAAACTGCCTTTGAAGTCCTTGATTCTTTCCTTTAGCTTCATTAAAAGCTACTCTGTAATGTTCAGTTAAATGTTTAATTCGGGCTTCCTGATTTTCATCTTGTTTCATAAGGAAGATATTTCTCTCTTCAATATGTATCAAAAAATTATTAAATTTATTGTTCTTTGAAAAATAGTATTTTAATTACTCTGCATTTAAAAATATGAGCTCTTTGATAGTGAAATATGAAGCACCCAGGGGATTCTATTTGTGTTATAACCTACACAAGTAGAAGCAGTCATAGGTGAGGTATGCCTGAGATTTTCAATAATAAACAGCTAAAAATTCTAAAATAACATTTTGCATGGTTAGCAAAAATGTTAACTTTGATAAGTTTCTAAAATTATATATAATTTTTTTAATTTATTTTTTTTCCCCGATAAACAAATGTAACATTGACCAATATTCTAAGGCTCTACAATTTGCAGTGCACAGGCCTGGTTTACTACAGTTAATTACCTAGGTTTGCTTGTCAAATGTAGACATTTGGAGAATATATTCAGTGCTTATCGTGAGAAACTGCTCACATGGTGAATTTAATAAGTCATTACATTCCAGACATTAAAATATCACTGCAAAATCATAAAATAAACAGTAACTTGTACTTTAGCATGGATTCCACAAGAGGGCAACATGTACCAGGCATTGAACTACAACGGTGTTACTAAAATCCTTTCATTATCCAACAGACCTGGATGGAGTTCATTGATTTTCTATTTAGCATTCTTCTGTATTAATTTGTACTGTTATCTGAACCTTGCACATTGATAGGTGTTAATAGAAACCAATCCTATTTTATATGGTACTGAATATGTGCATTTTTTATGTGTTCTTATAATTAATTACAATTAAGGCTTAATATGCGTTTCATTTATCACTTGGACTGTCTTAACACAAGCATTCTTGTATTGGAAATGCCTTCATTGCTAACAGAAGCATACATGTCTGTTAGAAGGGCACATGTTAGTAGAGTGTATGGCAATATTCATGTTGGAGTAGGTTAATGGTTATGTTGGAAGGTTACTTGAAGGAAAAAAAAAAAACACTGGGTTATACAACTGAAGGATATAATCACTGCAGAGTATGTAAAAAAAAAATAAAACTTGTAAAGGCGGAAGTGTAATTGTGTAATTTTCATCTGAGTATTCCTCTTGCAGTAGCTCACTAGGGCAGGAGCCCGCATTTCTTACACACCCTGGATGAGACTTTTCTCCGCAAGTAATCACAATGAAATCAATTACACTCTTAATAGAATAAGTGTGGTCCAACCCGGTCTGAAACAGTTAAATCAGTCTTGTGAGACAGTGACATCTGATCAATGGCACTGGCATAAAACTCGCCATCTCATCAGTTTTCTGAGACTCACAAAGCTCACGTTTAAGGGGTGAGCATTTTTATTTCTCTCCTTCCAAAGAATGAAGAAGTTAAGCTTCTCAAATTTTATGCATGCTTCACAGAATGTATAAAAACATTTTAATATAGTCTAGCTTTGAAGTAGTTTTATTTTAGAGGAGTTGATACGTCAATATTTCAGTGACAAAATGGGCATTATTTTTATACAGTATAGTCAAAAAAACTGACCAATACAGTAGGATGCTCAAACTCCAGACAATGTTTTCTTTAATATATGTGAAATACTTCATTTTTCTCACACTTGTCTCTTCAGCCTGACTCTATGATGAGCAATTTACTGTTACTTACGGAATGTCTGACAATTTGTATCAGTACTTGGGAATAGAGATAGCCATCATTGCCTTCTCAGAGCACTCAGATTTCTTCTTTCTAGTAGTCTCACTGAAATGGGCAAAACTTTGCTGGAAAAATTAATGCTGCCTATCCAAAGTCTCCAGAAACAGCAGACAAAGAATACTGCTTTTTATGATTTATTTTGCTTTGAGTAATGCTTAATGGAACAAAAATAATAAACTATATACCCTTTGATATGCTAGGAACTCACATAGGAACTTGCGCTTGAAGTCAACCATGTGGTAAAACAGCAAGTGTGTAGGGAGAGTGAATACCCTTACTTAGAATACAGAAGATGCAGTGCATACCCAAGTAATCCCATACATATCTAAACCACAGTCACAACAGTTATTTATATATTAATTAGCCTGTGGTGAGCTCTATGCTGTCACAACTGATGGACTACTGAAAGCCAAGCCAGATAAAGATTGGCTGTTTTATCTCTCAGCTACACAGCCCTAACTACAGTGTAGACATGATTAACGCTAACATGCATGTTTTGCTGTATTTATCTTTGCTAAGAGTCTTGATGTAATCTTGTTTATTCTTCTGTTTAAGGGTTGTTTTTGCTTTGCTTTGTCCTGAAGTAGTGTGAATCAGAGGCATTAAGGTTTGTCTCAAGTAGCTAATACCTTGCTTTTGCAATCTGCTGGCCCACTCAGCAATTGCCTGGATGTTTAAACGGCATTTCCAGCAAAAGTGGGAGTTCTTCTGTCCTTACCTCTTCCAGAAGCAACTCAGCTGAATAAAAGACTCCCCTGCTTGCACGTCCTTTCCTGTGTAGACAAGTTCTTGATGCTATTGCTTGTCCCATCACCACACATCAATAGTTTCTTAAAAAAAAAAAAAAAAAAGTTTATTTTTATAACTTTACTAAGAATCAGAATATGGTGACCATAAGTCTAAGTCCTCTGGATCCAGCTCCCTTTCTTTGGGAGCCATTTTTGGCTTTTGTTTCTGTGATAATTGCCACAATTATACAGTGACATATTAAGTCAAAATGAGCTTCATTTGTGTTTGCTCACTAAGATGTTGCTCTAGATTCAAAACTTTCTCTGTGCTTCTAAAGAAATCAAGATAGCTTTTTTCCCAAGCTGATACACTTGATTGGCCTGAAAAAATATCTAGACCACATTTGAAACTGGATGATATGGAAAAACTCTATTTGTTTTATTCTTACTGAGGAAGTTTTTGGAGCCAGTACTAGTAAAATTTGAACCGTTGATTGGGGAAGTGTTTCTTGTAGTCTCTGTAAGACAAAGTTTAGTCTCATTTTTCCACACACACAGTTGCTTATATTCTAAGTGCCCTCTTGAATAAGCATGCGCTGAAATTAAAAACCCTCTCCCTTTGTCTGACCTTGCAAAAGCTACATGTCCATGAAGTTTCTGGTCTTCCCAGGAAAAGACCGTGAGGGAAAATGTCAGCTGATACCACTGATGTCATTGATCATACCATGCTGTAAATTCTTGATTTCATCCAGGGGGTGGGTGGAGCACTGCTCCTCTGTCCTGCAGTACGTGTCCAGCTCTCAGTACATCATTCTAACCCTTTCAAGGTTATGGATAGCCTGTAGTATATATTGCTGCACTAGCAAAGGATATGATCCTTTTATTTTTCTTATCTGGGAAACCTTTCCTGATGGCAGGTCAAGGGTGTCCCAAGAGTAATGCAATATCCTCTGGAAATTTCAAAGAACTTGATGATTATCTGCAATTGACTGAGGACATCTGTGCTGGCATACTGACACCCTACCTAATTGATTATCCCAGATTCACACAGTTACATTCAAAACCAGGGCCTCAGCTGAACAGATGCCATGGCTAACACCCCCTTGAATTTCTTCAAAAAGTTCCACAATTGGTTTGTTGTCTGTCAGAGCGGGAAACATGTATATACACCAATTGTATTTGATTAGATTTTATTTCTGTAGTTAGGAAAAACCTTGTAAAACTTCAGCCAGTAACCTGGAGGCATAACTAATGGATTATTAATAATACCTGTGGTAAAACCATCTGTACTCCTGGCTGTGAGGTAGAAATATTCCTGTAACTCAGAAGGTGCTGAGGGTTCTGAGGGCAGTGCCTGGCAGGGTCCTTTGGGTCTTCCCCCATGGACTTAATTGCTTCAATTCTCTGAAAAAAAAAACAAAACGTTTGGTAAAACCTAATAGTGCATGATCATATCTGTTTTTCAGTGGGATGGTCACTTTGACCTTGACTGCAATAGGAATAATTCTCCCTTCTAGTCTCTGTAGTTGACCACATGCTCTGATTTTATATAAAGACAAACAGTTTAAGCAAATTCTCATAACCTCTTGTCATCTAGTCCCACTCTATTGCTGACAGATGTTTATCATCACTTCTGCCAGTAGTGAAAATGCCATCAGTCCTTAATATAACATATGGGATACTTTTCAACATATTTTCCACAGCCATCTATCCAGCAGATGAAAATTAAGTGTGAGCGTGTATTACAGTACATTCCTTAAAGTTTGCTGGTACATAAGTGGGAAGTCCATCATAATAAATATTCTGTCTTTAATTTCAGTAGCAGGTCACGCTTTTCTGGAAAGGAACAGTACTCAATCAGCTCTAAGTTTATGATTCCTGCAGATACAGATCATGTAGTTATGAACATTACAGAAAATGTCTGTTAAAAGCAAATTAAAAACATGAAGTGAGGAATTGAAACTATTCTTCCCCAACTTATCTAACTCCCCTTTAACTTTGGTGACTAAACAAAGGACTGATCTACTTTTGGCTTGACTAAATATCAATTCTTCATATGAATCTTGGCTGTAACACCTTTCAAGGTACTTTCTGTGAAAATGATTGGGTGGACATCCAGAGCACCGCAGGAGTTCTTAATTTATACTTCACTGCAAGCTAAATTGAATTCTAAAGCTGATCTTTGCTTAATGTATTCTGACTTCTGCCCTGATTATCAGAACTGGGATGTCTTTCAGGTGATACAAAGCCTATCATCTGGGTGAAGTCTCTAGTTAAAGTGGGGTTTTGTGGATTATTTCTGTATTTGCAATCAGGTCACTGCAGTGCAGATGTGTTGGTTCATTGGTCACAGATGCTGAGCTCTCTGTACCTGTTTCCATGTGTAGATTGACTGTATCATTACTTGCTAAAATTCATCCCGCTGTTTCCATTTAGTAATGAGTAAGAGCTAAAATGAAACGAAGTTTCAGTTTCTTTCTCTGGGTGTAAAATGTGCTGTGAGAAGATGTGTGCCTGCTTTGGGTGTTTGATAACCTTTGTTTGAACTGCTTTAAAATTACAAATGGGTGTACAGAAATGTCCACAACAGCAAGAGAAACAGAAGCCTCTAACAACCAGCCTAACATTTCACTGTAATGTAAAATGTCTGTTCCATCTAATATTTCTGCTTTGGAGCAGATTAAATGATAGTTTGATAGACATGATCTCACATATTCTCCTTAATAATATCTCAAGTTAGTTCGTATTGGAACATATTTTCTAGAACACTTCCTATGTTGAACAATGCTCAATTAATGGTTTAGATTCACCCATTTATTACATTTTAGGCTTCCTCATTGATTAGGAATTTTTTTATGTTAAGCAATTTTATTTGACATTGGTGTGTGCTGATATAAAGGAGCTGAGAGGAACAAGAATGAAAGCTGCCTTCAAAAGATGGCCATCCGGGAACTTGTGATCTTCTTCAGTTGCATTGTAAGAGAATAGGAAGGAAACTCCCACTCATAAAAGAGAAAATAGAAAGTTAGAGCATGACTTTGTGCTAAGTTACTTTGGAAAATGCCATAAATACTCTCCTGACCACCGTACTGTACTGCTTCTCCACTGAAATGTCATCCAACCATTCACTTACATAGCTAAAATGTAGGGGTTTTCCCAGAAAACAAACAGGGATTTTTCTATGCTTATAGAATTAGCTAGTTGAAGCATTTCAGATTACCATAACTTCTGTTCAGCTTTGAGTTTTTGAATGTAGTCCTCCTCTACTTGAAGCCTCTGCTTGTTAATGCTGTGGAAACATCCAGTTTTATAGCAGCCGATGTCCCTATTCCAAAAGCAGGTTGATATTATTTCTCAGGTGTTCTCAAGATTTGTTCTGGAAGAGGCAAAGAGATGTAACATATAATTTTATTTCCTTTTCCGTTCTTAATGCATTGAAATGTTTATAGAATTGGTTAAAGACAGAGGAATTCCCTATAAACTGTCGGTGTTCCTCCATTAGACTCTCCGTACCTGAAGTCCAGGTCAGCACAAGGAGAATAAAAATACATCTCTTCTCATAAGTATGTAATAAATATATTGAAAAAGTGATATGGTGCTTAGATTCTAGAGTAAGGGGAGCCATGAAAGGCAAGAAAATAGATACGTGGAATTCTAAGAAGAATTTTAGAGGTAAAAGGTAAAGGAATAATCCCAGAAATATCCTCCAGCTGCTTTCTCCTGCTCGTACACAGCAATGCAGGGGTAGGCCTGGCTTACTGCTCCTGGGTGCTCAGTGCAGCCCGGGATGGAAAGGGGCTAACAGAGGATTTTCATAAATAGGCATTGTCCCCAAACATGGGAGGAAAAGCTGCGAGCACGCGTGCAAGATATACTGTATGTGAGGATGAAAAATGTTAGCTTATTTGATCAAGGCATTCACATGACTGAAAAGAGACGAAAGGGAGCAGGCTATTTAATCAATTTACTTTAGCTGCCTCATGCAAGGGTTAGGAGACAATGGTTATTATTCAGCCTCCCAAAGGAATTTAGCTCAGTGTAAAAGGGACAAGGTGGTATATAATGCCATTTTAAATATTAGAAGGACTAAGAGTAACTTGCTTTTTTGCTTTTTGTCTGCATTGCTATTACACAGAAAGGAAACAATCACAACATTCCTAATAGCTGTTAACAGTATGAAATGTTACCTGCGCTTGCTGCCTGTTCTGAGACAGATGAAATAGTTACCTAAGTCTCCAGTAGTTTTGACCCACTGTTAAGCAATTGTGGTCCCTTTAACAGAGTTATCCAGTAAAACCTGAAGCATTCTGCAAATGTTAGCCTTAAACTACAATGTGGAGGAAAGGCACTTTATTTGCAGTTATGTGAGTCAACCTATGCATTTTAGGGGAAGCGGCCTTCCCTCACCTACTGGCCAGGGAACAGGAAGAGCCATCAGAAGGATAAGATGCTTTGTAAGGGAGGAACATCATAGAGTCATAGAATGTTCTGGGTTGTAAGGGACCTTAAAGATCATCAAGTTCTAACCCCCCCGCCATGGGCAGGGACACCCTCCACTAGACCAGGTTGCTCAAAGCCTCATCCAGCCTGGCCTTGAACACCTCCAGGGATGGGGCATCCACAACTTCCCTGGGCAACCTGTTCCAGTGTCTAAGCACCCTCACAGTGAAAAATTTCTTCTTAATATTTAATCTAAATCTGCCTACAGAATAAGTTTTTCATCTGATAACAAAGAGGGAGGATGTTTCCACTGAAACAAAATAGAGATCAGACATTTATATTTTGTTTGAAATCGTCAAATATAGAGCTTGAATGTACATAAATGTGCATATGTATTTTACTGAATTTCTTTTGAATAAGGTACTGGCATCTAACTAAATGGATACTCTGGATAAAATGAAATATTTTAGAGTGAAAGATTTAAAACCATTTGTTCAGCTGTAAGTATTAAAATGAGTTTCAAAGTAAACAATTTTAATTAATGATTGCTAACTGGTGAAGTCCTGAGCTTTCCTCAAAACTGCTGGTCAGTGAAAAAGCCACTTCAGCAATATTGAACAAAGGATTAACCTAGGGTATACTGTAAATTACATTAAGGTATCAGAAGGAGTTCACTCAAGCAGCAAAGGTTGCTGCATCCTTGACTGTAATCAGTCGAAAGGAAGTAATAGCTAAGATTATGTTTGAATTTAGCCAGTCTGTGGCAGGAAAAATCCCATTAGTCATGCATTGATTTGGAATATGCAAGTCCAGCCTGTGTTGGTTTGGTTGAGAAGTAATCCTGATTTAAATGTTAAGCTTCTGAGGGCTAGCTTAATTTAAAGAAGATAAACCTTGGGATTGTATAAAGTATTTACCACAAAGAACATGCTCTATATTTGAGATACTACTTGACAGTTTAAAGAGCCAGAGAAGTTTGAAGTTCTGAATGCCGTAAAAATGCTGGAGTTCAGTAACACTTTTTTACATATTCTGTTTGTATACATGTAAATGTAAATGTAAAGGATGCCTGTTCCATTAGACTAATTCAGATCTTCAGCAGCAGTGATGAAGGCAGGTCTCTCTATCAGCATTGACAACTTCTGGTCATGGATCTAGCTGATTTTGTGGCATACCTGGAGGACCAGTGGTGTAGCAGATGTGTAGCTGCTGAATGCCACAGCTTGAGAGTCCCTGCTCCAGGAAGCACAGCACTGCTCCGGGACGCAGGTGTGCTCATTTCTATTCTAGCATGCAAAGTTAATTTTTCCCTTCATATTTCTTTTCTTTTGTTCATCTTGCTTAACTGTGTGTCCACGATCTTGGCTAGGATGGCCATACATTTCTGTAATGTAATCACAGAATCACAGAATGATTGAGGTTGGTAGGGACCTCCAGAGGTCATCTTGTCCAGTCCCCCTGCTTAAGCAGGGACGCCTAGAGCAGGCTGCCCTTGTCCAAGTGGCTTTTGAATATCTCTGTGAAAGGACACTCCACAACCTCTCTGGGCAACCTGTGCCAATGCTCTGTCACCCTGACAGTGAAAAAGTGTTTCCTAATATTCAGACTGTACCTCCTGTGTTTCAGTTTGTGCCCATTGCCTCTGGTCCTCTCACTGGGCACTGAAAAGAGCCTGTCTCTGTCCTCTTTACAAGCTCCCTTCAGGTATTTATATACATTAATAAGATCCCCCTGAGCCTTCTCTTCTCCAGGCTGAACAGCCCCAGCTCTCTCAACCTTTCCTCATAGGAGAGATGTTCCTGTCCCTAAGTCCTCTTATCTGCCTTTCATTGGCCTCTCTCCAGTATGCCCATGTCTCTCCGGTGCTGGGGAGCCCAGCATTGGACCCAGCATTCCAGGTGTGTCTCACCAGTGCTGAGCAGAGGGGAAGGGTCACCTCCCTCAACCTGCTGACAACACTCCTCCTACTGCAGCCTCGAATGCCACTGGCCTTCTTTGCAGCAAGGGCACACTATTGGTTCATTTTCAACTTGGTGTCCACCAAGGCCCCCAGGGTCTTTTCTGCAAAGCTGAAAAAAAGCATATAGAACTTCAAATATTTGTAGAAATTTTGAGCATATCATAGCTGGTATAAATTGATGGTTCATAAATATGTCAATGCATAATAATGAAGTCTGTGATTTACTTGAAACCATTGTGTCATCAGAGAGCAAATGGTTGAGTATAGTGATTCTGACCTTTGTTTTCCTATTGAATCTGAAATATATACTACCTTTTCAAATGAAAAAAAAAGAAAATTAGTAATGACTTATGGTCCTTCAGAGTGAAACATGCAAGGGAGCATCATGCTTTAGCTTTAAATTCAGTACCCAGTTATTGCCTTACAGATTCTCAATGGATATAGCTGAATATTTTTCTCAGAAAACACATTTTTTGATATACAAGTTGCCCTTGTAATGCAGTAAAACATGTTCCATACATACAAAATATAGAGGTTTATATAAAAGCTTACTACCAAGGTAGTATTAATGTACTCTGTCTTTTTGAATAGAAAGGAATGGACAGAAAGAAGCTAAGACTTTTTTTTTCTTACATGGTTTCGTATTTCATAGTCTATTCCAGTCCTCTTAATGAAATTCAGAATTCCGACCAGATATCATTAGAGAAACCACACTGAGACATTAAAATGAACAATACCAAACATAAATACAAAGTCTCCTTGAGGTTCCAATTACAACACACCCATCACTCTCCATTTTTTTCTGTTCGCAAGGAACAGAAGAAAAATACTATTCAATAATGTAAGACATGAATTAAAAACAATCTATCTAATTCTAGCAGACACTGAACACCTTTGTACAAGGTATTTTACTTCATTCTACCTTGTCCAGCTAGGGTGTCCGAAAAAGGAACTAGTGAAAAAGATGGAGTACATTGTAAATCCTTAATTTCATTTGATGTCTAGGAAGTTTTTGCATAGACTCAATATTTTTTTTGAAAGCAGCAAACTGAGCAGGAAAACAAAACAACCACAATTATTCAAGGGAATATTCAGAACATTCTATGCCAATCAAGACAGCAGGATGTGTTTATTTTGAGATTAGTGGAAATCCCAACCATAGAGAGTTTGTGTTTTAAAATTAAAACTCACTTCTGAATGAAAAAAAAAAAATATTGAAATAATTGTTTGAGCTGGTTCATGAGTATTGTAGCACAAAATTAGAGACAGTGCCTTGAAATGGGGAATGAATGTGGAATTGTCAAATGTGAATGTCCATAATAATAAAAAATGTTTAAAGATTAGGAAGTCACAAAGTGCACACTGAAAAAGTGCGATAGAAACAGTGTAAACACTTCTGTGGTATCAAAAAAGACAAACAGGACGTTGAAGTTCTTTAATTTGTTTGCACTTTCCATTCAGTTCTTCTCGTACTCATCCCGCTCCCCACCTTGTTTTCTTTGTTCCTATCCTCTTTTCTGCTGTTGTATATTAGCTCCTTTCTTTAAGTGCCCTTAATCATCATCTTCTGTTACCTTTCTCTTTCTTTTCATGTTACTGTTGGGTCTGTGGTTTGATTTATAGATTATGTGCTGAATTTTGGAGAGAGCTTTCTGTTAAATCTGTTATCTCCCAGATGGAAATTATGGCAGTTGCTTTGTTTAAAAGCCTGAAGACCTTCACCTGAGATCTCCTCTCTTCTCCCCAACCCATAGGTGCAGCTGAAGTAGCTGATGGCTTTCCATCAGTATCACATTGGAGCTTTGACAGGGCAGGGGGGGAACTGCCATGCAGGAGGCTGGTGCCAGGGCCCACCCAGGTTTCATACCAACTTCTTCATTTGAAATTCTTCCTCAAGTAGCCTAAGACCATTGACTTTCCCATACTGCTATAAAGCTCTTGATTCAGAATTCACAGAGGGTGGGGAGACCTGAGATACCGTTGTGGGTACATCTATGTAGGAGAAGAGGTTGCTTCCCTTTATTCCTGCAAAATTCAAGGGCTGGGAAAAATCTTTGGCCTGTGATACTTCCTTTCTGTCAGTCTTTTAGTTTTAGAGATGTGCTTCTATTTATATTGTATTAAAGTATTGGTAAGAGAGCCTAGAATGTGAAGTAGAGAATAGCTTTATTATCTCAGATAAAGATATGGAAGTACAATGTATTTGTCGTGTTACTCTGTGTGCCAAGGCTTATTAACAATTGCTAATTTTGCTGGAGTTGAAACTGAGTTGTTGCTTTATAAAGGAGAAATTAACTCTTAGATATGTATTGTATAGATTAAATACTCCAAGAAACTTCCTCACTGCCATTTTGGGGAACAAAAAAGGTCCATCCTGAAGGTACAAAAAAAAATATTTAAAGAAAAGAGAACCAATACTTCAAAAACATATGCCTGATGTATTTATTGAAAAAATAAAACATGAGTAAGATGAGAATGGTATTCAGGTACAAAGTTTTCAAGGTGCGCCCTAGATCATATAAATGTTAACTGCATATTGATCTTTCAATAAAGGATTTTGAGACAGAGCAGACTACATAAGGGGAAGAACTCTAGTTAACTGCAGGGACCTGGCTAAGGTTACTTTGATATGTTCTTGGTGCAATAACTAAAACACACTTTCAGATGAAAAGCCAGAAATATGTGTTACAAAATATTAAGCTATACTATCTTATTTTTGCACTTAACACTAACCTCCTGAGAAATTTGTGAAATAACAGCTTACCTCTTTGCTATGAAATGCTAATTGCTTGGGTTTTTTTAACTTTCTTTTATTATCTTTCTTGAATTGAAGGCAATATTTCAGTATTGCCTAAGATATCTGGGTTTGAACCATTTCAGCTCTTGCTCCCCATAAAAGCTCAGGTGTCAGTCAGTCTCTACCCTGTATCTGAGGTTTTTTGCCAGGAAAGGCAGAATGTGAACCAACAAGTGAAAAGTGAAGATGATCTGGGGGTTTGGGCTGCAGTACAGACTGGAGTCCCAAGCTAACATGATGTTACAGATACAGTTCTGCCTTGCTTTCCCTCCATAGAGGGGAGGAAGGAAACTGGACTCTCACACAAGGGAAATACGTAACACGTTAAAGGCAAAGGTTCATTCTTAAAGCTTAACGTGAGGAGTCAATTCTAATCCATCACAGCTTGTCACGAGTAGCTCTTTCATGCATGAATAATAATATTGATCTCAATGAATAATCACGTTATTGGTTTCTCCAAGATAGCTGTTATTATTTTTTTTTCTGGCTTGTGATTCCTGATTGAGATAGTACACCATGTTGATAAAGCACACAATTAAAATATTCTAAAAACAATGGATAATAACGGGTCAAACCTCTGAATATAAAAGAAACAGTTGCTCATATATTTACAGTCTCCTATGGTTCTTGAGCATTTGCCTGGGTCTTGATATTATTACATGACACTTTCATGACTCTTCCAGCATAAAAAGAGTTAACTGCCTTGACCATTAAATGTGTTCCTTTATATTTGTAAGCTCCTTTGGCAATTCCGCTTATTAGGGAGGACTGATTTTTATCTATGTCTTGGATTGCTTGCTTGAAAAGCACATTCTCTTTCTAAGCCAAAACTAATACGATTGCATAGTGGTGCTTCTGCAGTCCCAGCATTCTCTAGGACCTAAATCAGAGCATGACACAAGTGTGACTGGCGTAGCTACTGATACAGCAGT
Source organism: Pterocles gutturalis (assembly GCF_000699245.1). Taxonomy (NCBI): domain Eukaryota; kingdom Metazoa; phylum Chordata; class Aves; order Pterocliformes; family Pteroclidae; genus Pterocles; species Pterocles gutturalis. The sequence continues at coordinate 17,854 of NW_010124435.1, forward strand.
TATGAAAGTGCATTTTTCAGAAATATACACTGGTCTGCCATGTGTATTGTCATACTTCTCTATATTAACATTGATTTTAAGTTACAATCATTTATTTTATTGTAATTTTCACAGGGAAATCATGTACTAGCTTCTAATATGCTGTCTGTCTCCAGGATGCTTGGGTAGATGAACCTAATATTAGTATTTCACTGACCTTATAAATTTTCCCTTTGGGTTTATTTCTGTTTTGTAATGGATTATTTTTTTTTTTTTAGTATTTAAGCTTTAAATCTTGTTTGATGTGTTAGAGGACAAATAACCTCTAACGAAACTGATGGGACTGTCCCTTTCAATTACAAAGACAAAGGAATCAATGGGACTCATTTCACACATTAAATGAGGTTGGTATTATTTAACACCACAATGAGGGACAATAATTGATGATAAATTACAAATGAAGTCCCATTGAATTATGCATTATTTTACTCATAGCAGTGTGAAGGATTAATTAAATTGTGTAGGAAGCTGCAATACATGAAGTTTTCTCAACTTTACCTGAGCTATCAAACCATAGGATGAACATGTAAAGCATGCTTTTATTTTTACTTCTTTGAGGGGAGAAATGCAAATAATGGATTTTACATTTTTCTATACATGCATTTAGATGGACCATCATCACTTTTTAATTGTTCATTTCAGCAATGCAAGGAAAAGGAAATGTAAAATTAGGAGAGAAGCCATAAGATAAATCTCAGATCCTGAACACAAAACTACCATTTATATAAGGCAAGGAGAATTCAGTTAAACTATGCCTCTTAATTTTTACTGTACACAAAGATATATTAAATAAGTTAATATTCTTCCTCAGTCACTGCAAGTAAGTGGTAGTGTGCTTTTCTGCACTAGCACTGTCAGTTATTTTGTAAGAAAGAATTGATAAAGGTTCATTAATTCACATTACTCCTAAAATAAAACAAAACAAAACCCTAAAAGAAATGTGTTTATAGCAGTGATTTCTCTAATGCTTTCATCCACCAGCTACAAATGATGGATTCCAGCAGTACATCCCAGTAGTAAATGTTTTTTATGTATTTATTTATTTTAATTAATTTAGTTGGGTAAAGATATGAGGCTTGATATTAATTTCTTAAGTATCCATTTACTATTCTTCTGCTTTATTCCCACTGTTAATCCCCTTATGCACTCAGTAGTTCCTTCTGGTACCCCTTACCTTATGTGAGCTGAGTTTCTTCAGCCAGCTGGAGTAGAGACCTCTGTAGCCCACCTTGGTCTCTGGGAAGTGTTCATCTATAGCTCCATCAGCCAGGACTGTTGTTCCAAGATGAGTCTGGAGCAAAGGTCAAGTTAGCATTGCTGGATCTTTAGCCAGATGATAAATTGTTTAGTTCCAATATGCCACTCAGTGCTTGTAGGAAGATTGCCTGTTTCTGCCTCTGGCCTGGCTGCTTTATTTCACTAGATGTTTTATTTGAAAGTGTAGATGTGAGAGACAGCAGAGGAGTCAGCTTCATTGCTGAGTGCCTGTATCATGAGGATCTCCCTTACTCACCATGGCAGCCTCTACAGCTGTTTTGTGATGTCCTGTCTCTTTTCCGGGTGGGTAACACTAGGAATGGGGTAATGTATGGCTGATAACATCTCTCCTGCAATACAGCATGTTGTTTTCTGTTGAATCTGAGGCAGGCTAACCAACATAAAGGAAATGTGCTAACCATTGCAGGCCAATTTAAGAAATAATTTGAAGAAATTACTAGTTACTCTTTTATTCTATGAAATATAATCTTGTGAAATGTAATATCAGTGGGATCGCTCACAGTTTAAACACAAAACCCCCAAATAAGCCCACAGACCTTTTCACATGAGCAGAGATTTGCAAGGAGGTCTACTGTTGTGCTGGGAGAGACTCCTTTATTTATTTCCTCTTTCCACTAGCACAAGAGATAGAAAGTTAAATATGCAAACAGAAGATGTTTGCTAAGAGAGAGAATTATACCTTTGAGTGACCTCATGAGGTATTTATAACGTTGGGAAATAATATTTCAAGGTTTTATGCAACCCGCTTTGTGGTCTGTGATTCCTTTTTTCTTTCAATATTTCTTATGTAGTGATGGCAGTACTGCAAACTGTCAGTCACGACTAGCTCATGCACATCTTCCTGTCAGTGTATGTGTGAGGTACTGTGGAGATCTAATGGAGCAAAGGAATGGAATGAAAATCTGAAGGCGAAGTCATCTAGCCTTTTTAAAGAGGAGCTGTCACTATTGGACTTAGCTGCGCTCATTTTCCTTTGTTGTGTCCAGGAAAAGATCTGTGTATGTTAATCAACACTTCTACCTCCTGCACTCTTGTTTCAAATCTTGAAATTCCCATCAGCTCCTAGCTCAACCTAACATCAGAATTTTAAACTTTATTTCTTCTTCATATAAAAGAAGATTTTTCAACTGTCTTGTAGAGAGTAAGCTTCCAGAGGAATGCTTAAAAACTTAAAGACAATGTGTTTTAAAGTCATAATCAGGAAAAAAGAAAAAAAAAAATAGAACACAAGATCTGAATCGTATTTTAAAATCTTGTTATTTGGGAGGTCTTGTTATTTAGTGTTATATTTTACTGGACTAATCATAAGGAGAGTTATGTTCTTTTGAATGACAAGCAAACATTTAATACAAAATTTGCACAATTGTTTTATATGAAATGTAGAAAGTGCTTAGCTTCTGCATACTGTAAAATAATTTTGGAAACTCAAAAGCCCCTGAAAAGAAAAATCAAATTCTATTATCCCACTTAAATGAGAATAAGCTTAAGAAAGGTTAATTGCACTGTTCTGACTCTAGGCCATCTATCATCATGTAGACTCAACATTTTCTTCAGTGGTGGGAACAATGATAGGATTTAGCAGTGATGATAAAAATTGAATAGTCACTTTTTCATGTAGATGTATGCATTTGCAAGAATAATGCATTGGGATTCCCAAGATGTGACAATGTAGGAAGTTGTGATTAGAAAAAATGTTAAGAAAGGGCCTGAAATATTCGATTATATTTCATTGACATGAAATGCAGAATAAATTGTATTTAATAACCTCCTTTTAAAATTGTAACTAATTAGTGAGACATTTTGGCAGGTGCGCTTTCCTTTTCATCTTTGATTTTTTACCTTTTATTTTTTTTGACAGACTAGTCTCATAATGATTACAAAAGAAAAGGCAAAGCACCTAGGTCATCTAGTCTACAATTAACTCTGTTAATTTCCTGGAAGAATAAAAAAGATTGATGTACAATGTTACACATTAGTTGGTTCATCAGAATTATTGTTAAACCTAGGAGCAGAACTTCAAGGCATATTTATTCTGCTAAAGCTACCTCACTGCAAGGTAGAACACTTTAAAGTAAAAGTTTTTCTGATCATATATTAGCACATACAATAAGGTGAGAAGTCAAATCCATCCCAGTGACATGCCTTTAGCCTCTGAGAATTTAGTACCAATGAGAGAGATTTTATCCTCTAATTATATAACTGTGATCCAAAAAAGGAAAAGTGAATTTTCTACAGGGAAATGTTCTTGACTGATGAAGAAATCTTTTATGACATGCTTTAACTTCAGTCATCCTATGTTTGTAGAATTATTTCAGTGTTGAGTTGGTGGAAGCAATGAGGAGAATGTTTATCTGGATGACCAACATAACTTAGAGTCCACAACTACAAGCGATCTTATAAATTACAGTAGCATAGAAGAAAACCATAATCACGCTAAAACTGAAGAACGGCTCTGCTCTTTCTGAATGTCAGCTGCCTGTTCTTCCCTATCCATGGAAAGTAAAGAGATAATGGCAAGACCAAGGGACCATGCCATGCACATTTCATTTCTTACGTGCAATTCTACCCAGTGAATGCAAACCAACAGACCCCTTCTGTTCATGATGAAATAGCTGCAGGTACCCTTCACACAGAGGAAGGCAGTTTCTCATTTCAGCACATTCTTAAAGCATCTGGAGCTAAAACCAACACATTACATTCTACCAGTTTATCCTTTGTCAATGTGTAGATCTGCCCAGGACACTGATGTAACATCCCCAAGGTGTGAAATCCCATATAATCAGAAGGTCCCAGAATGCTGCAATTGTTTAAGCTTGCGTTGAATTTTGTGTGACAGCTTGCCTAACATGGGATTTATAGCAATCAAATCCTCAGAAACCAAAACCATGACTACTTGTGTGGCAAATTTTATATTGCAGAAACGTTTTGCAGTTTCAGCCAGAGACAAATCATTAGTAGAGCTATACATGCAAAAGGAAATCATGATGCAACTGTTTTCTATTGAAGGCAGCATTAAAAATTCATGCTGCTTTTGGCAAGATCAGTCAAATTCACATTGAGTGCCTCTGAAAATCCTGGTTTAGATGTTTTAGCCACACTGGCCAAAACTTACCAGATCTGTTCAAACTCACCATTACCAGGAGCTAGTGGTCTCAAGGGCATTTGCAAGAGCATCAGTGTTAAACACTGTCCCTTAATTTTATGCATGCATGTTACTTGTCTGTGTGGTGCTGTATCTTTTTGTCTTTCTAATCTGCCTGCTCTCTGTCAGAGGAACAAAAGGACTCAATTTTTTTTCACAACCCTGTTCTCCCAGTTTCTTTGTTAGAGTAACATTATGGTGTAACACTGAAGGCTTTATCAGCCTCTAGATCCCTTGTAAATTGTCATCCGGTGTATATGGGAGATTGCATCTTTTAATAGGAACAGCCAAGGCAGTCTGTAAAATTTACCCTTTCCAATTATTTTCTTCATTAACCACAAACACTTTTGTCTCCACCACTGTGTTCAAGCCCCAACTCCATTTCTGTTTTTCCTAAAGTATTACTTTTCTCGACTCACTTACTTTACAATATTCATCAATTTATTTCCCATATTACCTTGCAAACTCTGTAAAAATAAAGCTCACCCAGAAGAAATGAATGGCATCTGTTGCAAGGTATTACTTGACATTGGGGAAAAAAAACCCAGCAACTCCTTATCCCATAAATTGTTGGCTTATGATACAGGGAAACACTAGGTGTGGACGGATATTTGGACGATAAACTAGAGAATAAAAATAAGCTAACTAAAAAACACACTGCTAGATTTTTAAGTGTCTGTTACTGTGCAGCTATAGATACGTAACAGTTTTGTTTTCAGTGCTGAATTCTTTGTAGAGGTCCTCTACATAATTTTGCCCCCCAGAAAATTGTTTCAAAAAATGAAAATGTAATGTATGTTTGTGCTAACATACATTGCTTTGAAGATTTGTACCAAAAGTGTGGATTGTGTGGCACTCCAGATTTTTTTTATCAGTTTCCCTTTTGCCATTTACATATTCATCCAAGGCACAGAAACAATACTAAGCAAATAGAGTGAATATTTGAAGACACTGCTGAAATTTGGACTCTAAATATCAAAAAATTTTTAGTGAAACAAAGGAGTTAATAAAACAAAGAAAAAGAGTATTAGTTTAATAACTCTCATAAACAATACCACTTTACACAAAACTAACGGAAAATGAAATGGGAAAAATTATTAGGCAAAACTTGATGCACATCCTCACACACATGCAGACAGCCATAGAGGAGAAGAGATGCAAGTGTGCAACAAAGGTGCATCTATACTAGTCTCTAAAACAATCCCAACAAAACCCTAGCTGAAGGTCAGGTAGAACTTGTTTACTTCTGCTTGTTCTTTTTTTCATTTACTAGGCATAGCTGAATAGGGATTATGGACTCTTACCACAAATTTCAACACACCTTTCTATTTTTCCTTCACCTCCATGTGACACTTTTTTTTTATCAGCACTGGAACATATTCCAGTGAGCTTGAAGTATCCTGACAGCTAACAGACAGGTTGAATAAATTGTTGCTCTGTGCCTGAGGGTCTACATTTCCCTGACTCCTCTTTTCTTTTCCCTGTCCCCATTCCTCACCCTCCCCTTCCCCTCTCCTCCCCTCATTTCCCTGTCCTGTCAGCTGTTGCAGAATTCCATCTTTAATGCATAGTGTGCACTGTGTACGTGACTGTGTGCATGGGAAGGCTTGTCTTCATAATCATACTTTACCCTTCTGGTAGCACACATCGCAGTAACAACAAAGATATTTTTAATATTCATAGCAAGGTATTTTACATGCACAAAATTTGTACGTCTTGTGCTGCCTAATGCTGCATTCTTTTAATATCATCTTCACTTCAGTGTATGTGACGTTAGTAAACTGGGCAATGTGTCTTGGCTTTGTTCTGGATTGTCCCTTTGATCACATCATGCTTTAAGAAGTCTATTTGCGAACAAATAGGAGTTGTCCCTCTGACCTTAAAGAAGAATATTATCCCTTCTTACTGCAGTAATGACTTCTTTTTCCCACATGCCCAGAAGGATGAAGCTTAAGAACTGTATTCCTGGTAGATTTTACTGACAGAGAGTAGCTCTCTGGTGCATATGTTATAGTTTTCTGGCTTGCAATGGCATTTTTTTTCTCTTTGAGTGAATATAATGTTGAGTTTGTGTTTCTATTTGCTGTGGCATGATATATTCACAACTTACAAAGATATGGGTATGGACATTAGAAGAATTTTCAATTTATTTGTATTTGTCACATCAGGACCTTTCAGAATTTGCATTGTGTGTCACGTAGCTGGAACTTAATAACTTGCTGACAAAGACACGGACTCTTAATTACTAGGAGTTTCTACTCTTTCTATATAGATGGACAGAAGCAAGGGTGAGAAGGAGGATGCCCATGGCACTGAAATATTTTAAACATCAGGAGTTTTTGTGCAGCATGGCTAAGTGCAGACTCAGAAGCCAGGCATAAACTTTTAGTCTGTTATTGTAGCTTGTTTCCTTTAGCCCAAAGGCTATGCAAGTGAATTCTGAAAGTTTAAGTGTGGGATATCTTGTGCTGATCTCTTCCTAGGCTTGACATACCTAGTCTAGGGTAAGGAGAATACCCTCCAAGGTGCTAAGGAAGTGTAATTTCTCCTCCAGAGGTTCCTGATCCGTAGCCCAATTGTGCATATGAGCACAGGGATGGTACGACAGGTTGAGCTAAGACCTGAATTTGTCTGATGGAAGTGAGTGACTGATGTTGACTAACCAAAATGACCCCTAGAGTTTCCCCTTTGTTGACTTACAAACCAAAGAGATGACAATCATAGGGCAAAGTAGTTGCTACCCTCATTGCTAGTCTTCATTAAGCTGAGTAAGCTGCATGTTAAGCAGGTACTGAACTGCTTAACTGCAGTACATTTTTATATTGAAACACTTGACTGTAAATTGTGACATCGATGATCTGATTAATTTTTGGTTTAGACATCAGGCAGAAGAGATGGATGAAAATTGTGAGAAATAAACTGATAAGCTTCCTTGTGGTAACCCACCTTCCTTCGTAAATACAATTCCTGGGCTCTTTCTTGTCCAGGGCTGACTAATGACCTGAAACTAGCACTTTTGCTTTCTGTGGACAGATATTAACTAGTTCACTATATCCCTGAGCTATATGTTGTAATGTAATTTTGGAGAGCACAAAGATTAATTTCAGTGCTAGTTACATTTCATAATGAACTCTTAGAAAGTACAGTTTTGACATTCCTGACTTCTGTGATCTATTAATTCAAAACCTCATTTTTCTTCACTGAATTTACAGTATGTGTTAATTTGAGAGAGATCATCTCTCTTATCAACTATGCTTTTATCTCTTTACTGTCATCTTCACAATTTCAACTTCTGTACTCTAAGTTATATTGAAAACAGAAATTTTCTTCTAAAAGATAATTATATCTGTAGGATATTTCCGAGACTTTTATTTCATTTTTGGACATTAAGTCCATTATACAGTAGGCACGTTGAGACATCCAAGTTTTTTTCAGGACTGACTTTATCAATTCACCCAAAGTTTCTACTTATAATCCACTGAGCACTATATGCAGGCAGATGTATGTGCTTATCCTCCATCTTGTTTCTGGATAAATATTTTTAATTATTTGTTACAGGACATACACTAAAAATATCACTAAGGGACATGTACCTGTTGGAATGAATTCAGAGGAGGACCATGAAGATGGTCAGAGGGCTGGAGCACCTCCCATATGAGGACAGGCTGAGAGAGTTGGGGTTGTTCAGCCTGGAGAAAAGAAGGCTCCAAGGAGACTTAATAGCAGCCTTCCAGTACCTGAAGGGGGCCTACGGGAGGCACTCTTTGTCAGGGAGTGTAGCGACAGTACTAGGGGTAATGGTTTCAAATTGAAAGAGAGTAGATTTAGATTAGATATTAGGAAGAAATACTTTACTGTGAGGGTGGTGAGGCACTGGAACAGGTTGCCCAGGGAAGCTGTGGATGCCCCATCCCTGGAGGTGTTCAAGGCCAGGCTGGATGAGGCTTTGAGCAACCTGGTCTAGTGGAAGGTGTCCCTGGCCATGGCAGGGGAGTTGGAACTCAGTGATCTCTAAGGTCCCTTCCAACCCTAACCATTCTATGTTTCTATGATTTTTATTTACATGTCTGCTAGCTTCACTGTGAAAATTAGTCCACTTAAGACTTGTGTATTAATAGCATCATGTGTGTTAGATTTTAGAATTCTTAATGAAATGGAACTTAAACTTCAAAGGCAGTATTTAATATAATTGTAACAGAAATGTGTTTTGTTAGGATATTGTTCATTGTAAACCTCACTAAATTAGAATTGGCATTTGCTTTTAGAACAATGAGGACTGTAGAACATTCTCCCGTATTAAATTAGTTGGAGAAGGAGGATATCAGTAATAAGATCCATGGATTAGGTCTCTGCTGGAAAAATCTGTTTATAAAAAAATAGTAAATCAGATTGAAGTTTGAGTAAATACTATTCCTCTTAAAACTTTCTTGGTAAACAAAGCTAAAGACATTAGATGCATTCTTGTAAATTACTTCAATATTAAGTTGTCTTTAATTGCAGATGGAACATGTAAAAATTTCAGAAGGATTATCTAGTGAAATACGCCTAAAAATTATCTTCAAAAAACTGCATCTATTTCCTTAACGTGCACACTAATGAGAAAAAAAGCATTATAGGACTGTCCTATTTAAAGTAAGACAAAAGTACTTCAGCACATTTATACAACCTACTGCAATCCTTTCTATCATTAACTGTCTGTGATTCTTATATGATACAGAAAATGAATTAATCTAACAAGTACTAAATTATTAAACATTATGTTATAAATTTCATCAAACAGGTTTTAAGTGCTTGAGATTCTCTACTGGATCTTTCTCAAATGAGTAGAGATTACATTAACCTCCAGCATTCTTTAGTAAAAGAAAACTGAAGCAATCTAAAACTTCAAAATAAATTACATTCTCATTTTTATACATTGTTTAAGTTTGTCAGAACAAGTTTATGTTTTCCTTGAGGAAAGAAATATTATATTTTAAGATTTTAATAGCATTATATCTTATTTTGATATTAACACGTCAACATCAGCTGGGATTTTATTGCATGCATATTTTCTGGAATTTATCATTTTTGAGCAAAGATGTGCTTTGCTTCTTTCCCCAGTCATCTGATTTAAAGGTCTTTTTGAGATACTGACACTTCCTTTTTCTCAAAGTCTTTGTCTAAAGTCTATGCGAGCCAATGAAAAAATTTTCATTGACCTCCATGTGGCTAAATTACCTCTAAGAGTTTAGTAGTAGTTCTGTAAGGATATTTTTGTGACTGTAAACTGCATAACTAGTTCGTATGTGTAGGGCTTCACAGCTTTGCACTATCTTGATTGTAGATCCTCTGCTTTCAAAATGTTTGTCTAATATTTTTAAGCAAGAGAAGATTAGTTGAAGCTAAACAGAATGTAATTCAAAAGAAAAATAACTTGAACCTAGTTCCATAGTGTTGGAAGTTAGACGTATCTTATTTTGGATTGTTCTCTTTAAAGGTCAAGTTTTATTGTGACTTTATAACTCTCCAATTTCCTTAATTTAGAGAGAAAGAGGGAGAGACAGTGAGGAAAAGAAACTTGTAATAGTATTCATTTTTAAGGGGATTGAATTGGTTTTTACATTGTATATGGTAGAAACAGCTTCAAATACTCCATGTGAGCATTTTGTGATGTTTAAATCCTACTACCTCATCTAAAAATTTCACTGGAGTTTTATTATGTGCCTGAGAGCCATAAGATATCCTCAAATCTTCTCTGCAGATCTCTGACATCTGGTTTTATTTTTGTGTTTATGGTGCTAGGAGCAGCCCTCATGGCTAATTGAAGACTTGCTGCTGTGTTGTTCTTGTTTTCCAGAAGGAGGTGGATGACCCAGTCTCTACTGTGTGGCTGAAACAAAAATGAATAGAATTAGTCCAAAGTGATATTATTGAGCATATATGGTATTCTATCTAATAAAATTAAAACTGGAGAGAGGCATTGTAGATCACACACTGGTATTAGTGTTAGCTGCAATAGCATACCTTGTTCAAAACATACTGGGTATAAGAACCTAATAGTTTCATGCGAGTGAAAAAAGGAAATGTTCAAGCTTTGCAAATGTTATAAATCATAACTGGTAATTATCCTACTTCATAGTTAAGCTGAGATTGCAAAATCTGGAATAAAAATAAATTCAGCGTATCACATTCAGTTTTTAAAGAACAAATGAGCAAGCAGACTATATATGCATTCCTTCAGAACAAAGTGCAGAGTGAGGTCATAGTTTCAGTGATGAAAAACTTTACTATACTTAGGTTGAAACTTTTAGACTGTCATTTTGTACAATATACAATACAGATATTTTAAAGGCTGTAATAAATGTAATGTAGTCTCACTTCTGTCTAGTGGGTAAAGTATATATACCTACGCATTCTGCTTTATTTGTCAAGACGCATAACAAAGCAATTATCTTATAGTTTTGAGTAAATAATACTGCTTTTAAAAGTTTCTTGGTAAACAAAGCTACAAGCATTAGCTAGACTATTGTAAATTACTTCAATTTTATGTTGTTTTTAATTGTAGATTATTATAGCCACATAGACTATTTCAGAAACAAGTTCTGGTGTAGAATGTCTAACAATTTTTTTTTTAAAAAGAATTCCTATAAAAAGAGTACTAAACAATAAATTTTACCTTATGGATTTCAAGCAAATTAAATGCTCGAAAAATAAGCAGGTTTTCATCAGATGAATCTTCATGTATTTCAATCCTGAAAAGAAAAAAAATACCTTAGATGTTTTTTAACCATTTTGTAAATTAAAAAGAGATGTTCGAACAGCAGTGGCGAGCACACTGCAACTGATCTCACTGGAGTGGAGATAACTTTCTTATGTGAGAAACGCATTTTAGAAATACATTGTAATACTACATTTTAAATTTCTTGGCTCTCAGACCTCACATTTCCTATCCTTTTTTGCCAACGGCTATTTGGAATAGTTTGTCAGAATCATAGCAAAGTGCCTGACAAAAATCTGACCAAAAAGAAATCTTTTTTATTTTCCTTCTTACCATTTTACTTTTCAAATTCTGCCTTATTATTTTCTTCTGTACAGTTCCTTTCTCTGTGCTCGAAGGAATAGCTTGTTCTCATGCTTTTTTTTTTTTTAATTTTTTTTTTTTTTTATGAGGAGATAGAGAAATCCTAAGATTCAAAGAAGAATAAAATAAAATCTGGATGTTCTGCTGCCAGAACCAGAAATCTTGCATGGAGTACTATTTCAAGAGTAAAAACTGGGAGTGTGGTTTTGAAGGAACCATCTGCTGGCACAGAGACACGTATTTGGCTCCTGAAGCTATTAATATGCACTCTAGAAAATTTAAAAAACGTTACCTCTCCACTTCAAGAATGGTGAAGAATTCTGAAATTACTGGAAAAGGTTGACTGTTTCCAAGTGCATATGGTGCTATTTGACAAATCATACCATTTGGCTATGTATAAGTTAGACTTTTATTCTAATGAGTTGTGGTTTGCCAATAAAAATGAAATATGTGCTACAATTATAAAATGCTGATGCAGAACTTCACAAGTTAATTCAAGGCCAAATATTTATTCATCAACGTATGGTAGTTCAAATTCAAAAGCACATGGATCTATCCCAGAACAAAATTTTATCCAGAGGTCTAAATCAATACTTTTGTAAATTCTAATTAATCAGTTGTTCTGTGTTGCACAAGAAAAAAAATGTTCCTGTGTATCAAAGGAATATTTATAGGTCTGGTCAGTCCTCACCTTTGGAATTTGAACTAACAGAGCCAAGTCTGTATTTGATCGCAAAGGATTTAGAAGGTATGCCCTAAGCCCTTCACGTCTCAGCACTGGAGTGTGAAAAAAATGTTTCATGTTAAGTATGAGTAATGATCTTCATAATGTCTACAGTCACTTGTCATAGGCTTCATTTCAGCTGGCTACATACTTTGGGTCCAAACGTTCTTAGATTTGGTTGATTATTTAAATCCAATACCAATGAAAATTGGTTTTCTTTATGTTAAAATCCTGGTGTTTAATCTGGCCATATCGGTGCCAGTTATAATTTCTAGAATTTGCTTTAACAACAGTTATAGTGACATCTACAGTCTTAATTTTATTAAGCAAAACATGAAAAGGTGTTTTAAAAAACAGTTTTCAAAACAGATTGCTTTCCAGACTTTCTTTGGAGTTAACTTTAAAAAGCCAATGTGATGAGCTTGATTTTGTCATGAAATAAATTTCAGATATTTCCCTGTTACCGCAAATTTAACAGACTGTTTTCTTACTATGTTAAGTACAGGGTAAGTTGTCCTTTGGTTATAACTCCTGCTGATTTTGAGAAAAAATTAATTATTTCTTCCTACTTCTTCTTTCAGGTGTTTTGTTTGTTTGTTTGTTTAGGGGTTTTTTCCCCTCTTTTTCTTTTACACCATTTTCTAAACTGTGACATTGCAAGTTACAGTTCCTAATTTCTGGTCTACATTCCATTGCATAATAGGCACAGCAAGGATGGTAATATATGAAGCAATTACATACATCTCAGAATCATGAATTTTAAATATATCTAATTCAAAACAAATCAAGCAGCAGCATGGGTTGCAAATATAAAGTTACTCTAGGGATTTCTGTGTATACACGGCACAGTTTTTCTGTGTGCTAACACTTTAGATTCAGTAAATGGACCTCACAGAGTGAGACTGCCAACATATGTTGTAAGCAGAGAATGATGTCATGCAGTGTTAAGGCTAATAGGCTAAATTACAGGTAAATGGTAATGGACCCACAGGTGGCCTTAGAATGCCTGCTGCGAAGTATAGCATCTAGTTAAAGGAGAAGCTGTCACCTTAAGTTACGTATTTGCTTCATTTTATTCTCCATTTATTTCCTTGCTGTAAACAAATAGTAAATACATATGCTAATACATATTCCATATATATACTTGGAAGGATATCTATATAGCCATGAAAAAGACTTGAACTACTCCAGAGGAAAAGAACAAATTTTTAAAGAATCCCTAGAAAGTTAGAATGAAGGGGACGAGTTTGTTCATTCAATTGAGGATGACTCTTTCTGTAAAAAATCCTCTAAATGTGTAGTCTGACAAACCAAACAACTTTATGCTAAACTAATACATTATTTAAACAAACTGAATTGGCATAACTGAAGTTATGCCACATGACTTGTCCAAGCTGTCCAGTTGCACATGTGCTACGTGAAGAGGTGTCGAGGACGGAGAGGAGGAGGAGAAAATGAGAAGGGTATAAAGGAAGGTGAGGGAATGAAAGCAGGGCTGAGAAAAGGGAAGAGCTCTGTGCTCTTCTTAGAGGGGTCTCTCTCCCCTCTTTCCTTTTTTCCAGATGTCATAGTGATTTATGTGGGATTGAAATCTGCCCTGCGGTTTGTGAACCAAATGTTTTTGATTTCTGTGGAGTTTGTTTACATCATAATTGACTGTGGCTTCTCTTTGACTGATTTTTTTTTTTAAACTTGAATTAATTAGTAAAATATCACTGCATAGCAAAAGGTAATGGTAGGTCTTGGAAGATGGTGGGAGAAAAAACATTTTTAGAGGCAGAAGTTCACTCCAAAACCAATGTGAATGTTAAAGGTATTCTTGTACAGCAAGGCTGAGATTCAGTTATACAATGTATGTTGAGTGTATCTAAAATCCAAAAAACACCATTTCAGACAGCCCCTGGGTTTGTATTAGATATTTTGAGCCAAATTGCAGCAGTCTGCAGTGGAGAGAGGGAAATATGGAGTGGGAATCAGCCAGGAACCCTATTGCCTACTTCCAGGCCCTCACAAAAAAAGCATCTTCAGGCTTTTTGCAGTATGAGCTTCCGTCAGACCATTGCTGCCACCATGTCAGCCTGGAACCTTTGCGGGCACATACCCATCTCTGGACTGCCACTCATACTCTGCACTTACCTCTTTCCTGGCACTCTTGGTCTTTATTTTTGTGAACGTTATTTCTTCAGTTTGAGAAGACTGTAGTACTTTCTTTACAAGGCACAGGCAGGCTGTCATACTGCATGCTTCTACAAGATTCATTTTTACAGACTGCAGTTTCCATATGAACTCTGAAGTGCAAATACACTATATGCAAAGCCAGTAAGTCTTAGAGATTAATTTTTACTCTTTTCAAAAACCTTCCATGTTATACCATGACATGCAAATATACTTCAGTTTTATGGTAATCCTTGACAGTAATATAATTTTTATACTTAAAAATTTAGTCTTTTCTCTGGAAAGTTAATGGTATTTCTGTGACTGAAAATATTTTTAAATCTAATTAAAATACAAAAAAGGGAGTAGTTCTGAATTTTTTAAAAATGGGTTTTCTTACAGACTCTTGTAATTTTAAACTATTGCCTTAACTGGCCTGAGAAAGTCATGTTAACAGCTTTCATCTTTAAAATAGCTCTGAATGCACCTAGAATAGCTGTCAACAGAGAGAAATCTGTGAAATGTATCAAACAGGTCCACATGTAAGTGAGAGGCAAATGTGTTAACTTAGCTGACATGGAAAATCAAACAATCAGGGGGAAAAAAAAGATAATAACAAGAAGAGGCTAGACTTACTAATTAGAGAAAAAAACTAGGTTTTCTGTGGGAAGCAGCATCTGCAGGCACTGAAACCATTTTACTGCATTCAGGTTGCATTAATTTTCATATACAGGTATTTATACTGATAACTCAAAAGGTGATAGTCATCATGACCATCTTATGAGAAGGTATGATAAACTGCCTCATCTTCCTTTATTTCAACTAGTTTTTTTCGTTTTATTTTGAAGATTATTACTTATTTTTGGTTTATGCATAGGATGCCTATCTTATCTGTAAAAAAAAAGCATGCTGGCAAGTTATGTTACTACATAGCTCTGCCTCTAAAAAATTCATCTTTTGCATAGCATAATTTAGCCATGTTTCAGCCTGGTACTAGTAAGGAGAATTTAGTTGTTACAGCCACACTGTTTTTGTTAAAACCACATCTTTCACTTAAGTGTACACTTTTTTATTCACATAATAAACCACTACCAATAAATGAAAAGTGCATTTGAATTTTATGTGTGTTTCATTTGTTTTCAAAGGAAAATGGTCAGGGTTGCATGTCTCCAAAATGTGATTTGATAATCTTTAAAACACTCACTTGGATGTGTCCAGTTATTTCCTGGTTGTTTCACATGCATATTTCCAATGATTTCCCAAAATAATGCTTCTCTTTATGATAGATAAAAATGATAACATGAATCCAAATCTTAAGCAAACCTTACAGTGGCATATAAGAAATTTCATCTAACAGATGACAAAGGCTGTTGTACTTTAATTGAGTCAGAGCTTATAATGGAAGCAGGTATTAAATACTATGAGAAAAGTATTGATTTTATTACTGAAGTTAATTTCAAGTAGCTCATATACTTAGGAATGTTTATTGTCCTGTGTCTTAGTTATTATGACATCATTCTGAACACCAATATATTATACTGGTGATTTTCTACATTAGAAACTGTGGAACTCATTAAAACACTTTTGTAATTGGGCTGATTTCCATTAACACATCTGTGTATGGTAGTACAACATGAAACTTAAAGTGAAATGTTGCCCTGAATCAGGTAAAAAAATTATTTTTTAGTTTGATATATAAATAAAATCCATGCAGAGTGGCTTATGTTCTGAGTATCTATATATCCCAACCCACAGAGAAACCTATTTGTATTACATTTCACTTGAACATGGAGCTGGCATGAGATTTTAGATGGTAACATTAGCCTCATGCTCTTTATGATGTATCAGTTAGTGGTGAGACTTTTTATTTCCATACAGCTATTAAGGATACGACATTTTTAATTGCATCAGCTCAGGAGTTAAATTAGAGTTTAGGGTAAATGTTTTCATGTAGCTTATTGATTCTGTTCCAATTTAGGAGATTACCCCATAGCTCTGATTCACCCAAAGAATCTCACTGGGGAGATTTTCAAAGGCACAAATAGAAGTCAAACCACTAACTTGCATTGACTGCTGAAAATTGTGTTTACTGCCTTTTCTGTGGATACACGGAAACACAGTTCCCATTCTTCTCTTAATAGGGAGGAGCATCCATCTTTCTCAAGTAGGCTTTGAAAACGTTGATCAAAGCAGAGGAGGCCAGATGCTCACAGTTTCCTATAGTTCTGCTACAGTCAGTGAATTATTTGCACCATTTGGGACACAAGCCATATCATTGCTAAAATGATTATAAGTTACTTAGTCTCTTAATAACAAAATTCAACATTAAAGAATTAAGTTTTCCCAGCTAAAATGGAAAAAGAATTTATGGGTTTTTTAAATCCATCAATTAACACCAATGCAATTGCTTGTTAAAGTCATCCTTCAACCAGGATTTTTTTTTTTTATTAGGCTGTGAGATGTCGACCTTCATTCTTGTTCTCATCAGTATGGAAGCACTACAGAGGAAATGCCCTCACCTGCTTGCATAACGATAGTGTAATGCCTTCATTGCATTGCAATTTAGGTTGGAAAAGTGTTGGCAGATGCAGAAAAAGTGCATCCAGACTCTTATACCTGCATTTACACATTTTGTCATAGTTCTCTGCCCATCTGCCAAAATAGTTCCCCATGCTTCTAGTGCCACCCACTCCTGGCAAAAATTAGCTGATTTTGTGTTCCAGCATCATGCCCCAGTCATCATGCATGTGTAGAAAGCAATTTGTTTTCTTAAATGAACAAAATGAATGCCAGGAATCATCTTCTGGGATAAATTTCATGGTTTTTTGTGTGCTGCCCCTGGTTTCTAGCATTTTGAGCTGAAATGTGCAACAGGGCCAGTGTACAAGGTGTATCACTTTTTTATCTCATGTCATCTACTTAAAATCAGCTGCTGAGATAATGCCACCCTCGCCTTGGTTTCTCATCATCTGTTGTTCACTCCTGTTGGCACAGTTCTCAGCCCAGCTACCTTTCCTTCGCACCTCTTCTGTGCAGTACGCCAGCACTGAGTAGGGGTTGGTTAACTGGAGATACAGAAGAAGGAGGTGAGGAACGATAAGCAGAGGGTGTGCTGGAAAAAAGAAAAAGTAGTTCACTGAAAGAATGAAGAAGTCAGAGCTAGGTGGAAAGGATGGATGAGGCTCTGAACAACCTGGTCTAGTGGAGGGTGTCCCTGCCCATGGCAGGGGGGGTGGAACTAGGTGATCTTTAAGGTCCTTTCCAACCCAAACCGATCTATGATTCTATGATTCTATAGGATCTGGATGTTTTATGATTGCAAGACAAAGACAAAACATCACATTTTTCTTTATTATTTATGCTTTTAAAATTTATTTCCTTTTTGCTAATTGCTCTTTACAGAAATTTTATTTTCCTTTCCACCTATCTTCTCTGAATGCTTCCTTGAAACCCACTAACATTATGTTTCAAGTGGGTGAAAAAAAATAAATATAGAAATGCAAATTAAGCCTGACAGATTAACCTAACAATCAGTTTTGGAAACACAGAAGGCTGGCCACAGTTTAACAGTTTATTTTAAGAGCTGAGTAGGATGGCATATTTTTACATTAATCAGGATTAATTTTAGTTTTCTTATGTTTATTTTTGTCTGAATGTATCCTTATAATTCTCCACCTCTCAGTAAGCACTCCTATATTTGCCTCAATTTATAAAATAAAATTACCAGTTTGTTAGAACAGATAATGATAAATTGCTTGCATACATTAGTGTTTGGGACATGTTTAATCCATAAGTTTGATGTTAAAAGCACTGGTATTGTCTTATAAAATTTTACTATCAACATGATCTGGGAAGCATTCTTGTGGTAGTCTCATACAGCTTCTCATTTATGCTAACATAAAACACTGGCTATGCTGAAGTATCAGTTCACACAGAACTGTGTAGATCTGTTAGCTGTACAGTCACACATAAAAATCCTAAATAATCATTATAAAAAGGCATGCTATTGCTGCTGGTTTGGGGTCAAACCAGTAAAACACAGAGTGCCTTTAAAAGACTGAAGTGCCATGGTGTAAGGGTCCTGAGAGCTCTTGAGATGTACTCAGGTTTTTTTTGATGTTTTAGTGCCAGAGCATTAAAAAGACCTTGAGATGTGATGCTTTTCTGAATGTCGTGCTTTCTTTATAATGATGTGTCGGGGTTCAGAGTATGCTGGTACTTTTTGCTTCTAAAGATGAAGTACCTTTGTATTACATAGAAGCTATTTGTGCTTGTAGAAGGAGAAGGTATGGGAAGAAACTTGACTTAGTAGCTTACGGTAGCATCAGCATCGCTCAGATACCCTGGCTCAGCTGAGTATCGAGTGCTGGGTATTGAGTGCCCCCTGGTCTTCTGGTCCTTAGCCATAATTTTTTTTTTTTTTTTAAATAGTGACTGTAAATGCATCACTCTCTTGCGATGCTGTGGTATGAAGGATAAGTAAGTTAACTGCCTCCAGCTGAAACAGAAGCCCTTAAGAGACATTTTCTCATGTAGACTTTAGCCAGTTACAATGTCTCAGATGTCCAGGTTGCTTAGGAAGGCTGATTTTTTTTTTTTTTTCCTGAGTGCAAGTTTGGAGACATCTCATCGGAACTTACTTCGCATTCTTAACAACAACAACAAAATCCTCTCTATCACATGTTTACAGATGAGGTTTTCTTTCACTTCCTGATGGATTTAAAGTCTCTGTTGCAAACGAAGAGAAAAAATTATGGGTTATAAGAAAAAAAATACAGTCCTAGTTCTGTTTTTCTCACAGTAGTTCCTGACTTAGCTTTACAAACTTTGTCTAATGCCTACTCTTCTGCAGTCAGATGGAAAAAATAAGTCCAGGTTGCAAACAAAGAGAAAAAATTATGGGTTATGATATAAGAAAAAAAATACAGTCCTAGTTCTGTTTTTCTCACAGTAGTTCCTGACTTAGCTTTACAAACTTTGTCTAATGCCTACTCTTCTGCAGTCAGATGGAAAAAATAAGTCCAGTAATACTCTTTGATCTCTGTACATGTTTTGAAGTCTCTTTTATAGTTGATAGCCTCGGACCCTCGCACTTAAAAAAATAATAAATAAATCTGTGTTATCTTGAGGTCATAAGGACAGATGACAAATTGATAAGGCACATGGGTAACAAAAATTTATAATTTTTGCTTCAAAAATCAGATATCTTTAAAATTTTCACTAAGAGGAACCTTATTCCATGTTAATAGTGTACAATAAATAAGTAGGTATGTAAGGCTGGTTGACTGAAACCAAGACTGGTTTACTCAAATGTAGCTTTAATCAAGATGAACTAATATGTATCAAACCTAAGTTTTTAATTGTGCAACTGTTGTTCTGTTTATGTGTTTGTGAGTTTATTAGCAGGAGCATGTGTATACACACGCATGTATATGCACTTTAAGGTTTGTACATGTATATCTATTTATGCAGAACTTTTACTCTACCACCAAGAACATAAAAGGTGCTACCAAAATGTATAATTTTGTGGTTGAGAATTTAAGTGCTCAAAAGTGAGGAAATTAAGAAAGAAACAAACATGTGCCCTTGTAGAATTAGTGACTTTCAGACATAGTTGTGCTAGTCCATGAAGTCTTTAGGGGCGAGGTAATGTCAGTTTTAATGTTTATACAGTGCTGAGTGCACTGTTGGTGTTCAATAAGTAAACAAAGGGTATGTTAGAAGCGTGGCAAGTTTTGCATTTCTTTTTTTAATTTTATTCATTTGGATGATAAAAAAAATGGTAAGGCATGTTTTGTACTCTCCATGAGTTACAGAAAGTCTCAGGATCCTTTGGTTGTATTTAATAGTTCTATATTACAAGTAAAACAAAAAACACCTACCAAGATGATCTGGGAACTTTACCATTTCCTCAAGCTTGTAGGGGTAAATTGGTGTGTAGGTCTGGTCCCAGCACACACTCCCGAATTATGTGTGTGCAGCCTTTGCTTCACAGAATTGCAATGTTTTCATGGCAAACATTGCTGCATCTGAGTTCCTCTCTGCAGAGTTGTTGGAGTCATAGGGATTGCAAAATAAAATTGAGTAATTTTTAGCTTTAAGGAGTTCTGTAACTGTTGTCCTGTCATGCCATAAAGTCTCCATATGGCTGCCTTACAGACATTTTCTGATAGTCACCAGATTTAGTCTTTCTTCTAAAATGGGAGACTGTTGCAGAAATGCATCAAAGCCAATGTAAGAACTCTACGTGGCAACAGTTTAAGTACAGCTTGTACTGCAGAAATAGAGATTTGCTTTGTTTTGCAGACTTGATAAAGATGCCTTAAAATCAAGGACCCTAAAGAGCAGCTCATTACTGTCCGCAGTAAGGCAGGGAGAGAGCAAGAGATGCCCTTACTTATGAGTTGACCCAGTCCCAGTGTGACTTTCAGGAGAGGATGTCTCACGAGCCTGTGCCATAGTGGCAAGGCTCTTCTTTGTCAGTCTGTCATCTCTCAGCACTAAAGCAGCATATGATCTCTGTGAAGAAAAAAAAAAAAAAGCTTTCCCAGATCATCAATTTCCAACACAATCAGCGGTAGGTTCTTCAGAAGAGGTGACAGAGAGGTCCCTGTGTAAGGAAGTGGCTTTGGCTTTGAGGAGAGTGGAGCAGGACTTCTGTGCACAAGAGGGCTGACCTCACAGCCTTGCAGGCTTCCAGTGAGAGAGACTGTCATGTCTCTGTGGATGAAGTATCTCTGTGCAGAAGAGAGGAAAGATGTTTCAAACCTATCCTGGAAGGCCATGCCAAGGTGCTGTAGAGAGCTCTGCTACCCTTTAGGAGAAGGTAAAGGTGAAGTGTCTAATGAAAGGAGAGACAAACATCTGCTCTTTATGGATAAAAAAGCTTTGTGGAAGAGATCTGATCCAAAGAAAGAACTGTGCAGTAAATTGCTAGTGACTTTTATCTATGACACGCTAAAACAAAAAAGGCTGGGGCATAATGAAAACTGAGGAGAAAATAAATTAAATAGTCTGAAGATTTTAGAGAATGATATATATTAAAGCTGGACAGAACTAATGCAACACATACCATAAATTCATTTTGTGATCTTATCTTCAAGTCCTTAACTTCTGACTAAGGTGCAACGCGTAAGTCAGAAAGGCATCCAGTCTTGGTGTAACATCTTCAAGAGGCCCACTGCGTCTCTGAAAAAGTTGTCCATATGGCTAATTTCAGAATTAATTACCTTGCTTTTTGAGTAAGCTTTCAAACTGCTAAAGAACTCACATGAGCAGAAATTATACAGCAGAAACTGAAACTAGTTAAATGAGCTATAAAACACAGAACCTTATAGGAGCAGGACACCTTTTATTGCGCTTCACACCTCTGAATGCTTAATCAGTTCAGTTTTACTTGCTATTACTCCAGTGGGGAAGGCAGTGGACTGGCATTGCTTCTATGGCAGTAATTGTCCACTACCCTGCTAATCAGCAACACCATGCGTGAGGCATTCTGTTAGACAAGGTAATATAAAAGCTTTTTTGGTGGTGAGTTTTCCCTGTCTGCCTGCATTTTTGCTGTAAAGGAAGAGAAAACTGGTCACTTACAAGATGCTTCTTTGGGCATCCCTTCACATCCATCAGGATATAGGGCAGCTTTTCTGAAGGCAATAGCTTCTTCTCCTGTGACAAGATAAATGGATGCAACCTGTGAAAAAATGTCCATGCAGGTTTTGTGTCCATAAAGGTACCCTTCCATTAGTCTTGTAAGTTAAAAAGCCATCTGGCCTACAGTTTTGAAACTTTCCATTAACTCCCTATAAAATTGCCTACTAGTCAAAACAACTGTATGGCCTGATTACTCAGCAGAGGTCTGCTGAAATACCAATCCAATACACCATTTTACTTTTGCACTGCTCAAGGCTCAATGAAGTTTGTATCTGGGACCAAATAAAGGATAACAAATATTAACAACAAGGGGCTTCTTCTATGAGACAGCTCAAGTTTTTGTCCGGGATTCATTTTTCTCGTTCTGGAATTCTATGCTTTGCTTTTTCTATTTTTTTTTTTTTTCTTGAGAATCTTTATCTTCTCTCCTTCAGACAGTGCACTGCAAACTGCAAGATCACAGAGCCTTTTAATTTTAGTGCTCAAAACTGCAGCTGTCTTTTGTAAAGGTAATTTTTCTGCATTCAGAGTAAACGACACCATTCCGCAATACTGGTGATGTGCTCCTAAAGGACTACCTTGTATTAACGGAGGTATTCTCCTATGCCGTATTTTGATGCAGTGAACAATTTGGTACATTCAGGTGCCTTACATAACCAGCAACATGATGAGTCATCTTTAGAGAGTGAGTGTTGACACGCTTCCCTGGCATGAGTGAAAGTAATGAGGGATGTGCAGTTAGAACGTGCTTTAAAAAAAGACAATCTGAAATCCTTAACCATTCCTTTTAACGCTGTATGTTACCGCAGGAGTTATTTTTGCTATGGGTCAAAGACCTGATGGCAACCGTAGGAGTGCTGCTCCATTGTTCTTCATCCCATAAATGTGACTCCTGTAGGATAAAATGATCAGAAAGAAACCAAACCTCTTTATCAGGAAATGCCACAGAGGTGAGGACTCAGCAGCTCTCTCCCTGCCTAGACACAGTGCTGGGTCTGTCTGGAGAGACCACCCCTCCTGGACATCTGCACAGGGGGAACAGACGCGCAGGGGCTGCTTGTACTGTGTAACATGCATGAGATTTGGCAGATCACTGGCTCTTTATGTCCTGTGCAGTAAATACTTTGCTTTTTGTACTGAACAGAGTTAGCCTAAATAGAAAGAAGAGCAGGTCTCCTTTCCTGATTTCTCCAAATGGTCCAAATGAAGAAACAGAGCATTCCTTTCAAAGAACTCATGGATAACTACTTTAATAGTAATGGAAAGCTTTCTGTTATAGTATCTGTGTGGTCATCTGAAGTCTGCCAGCTTCAGGTGAAAAAATTGCTCCTGCTTTAGAAAGTTACCATCACTGACATGAGAAGGTCA